>NW_009701109.1:44432-54468 GCF_000703405.1 Apaloderma vittatum
CTGCCAGTTTGGTCTCACCGTGGTGACACCCCGCTTGGTGTTGGGCACCACTGTGTGTGCCAGAGGATTGAACCACATAATACAGCTTGATAGAACTTGTAATGCAAATAATTTACCTAAGGAAAAGGAAACAAAGCAGTTGCAGAGAAAATGTGGCACTTGGTCCATTGTGCACAAGTGTGAGAAGCCGATGCCCGAGTTGGCTGATAGATGGCCATAAGTAAATATGTGGTGGTTACAGAGCTTGAGCCCTAAACAGAACCATCAGGGTTGTGCAGAACACAGACCGCTGGTCTCAGAGGGTCTCGTTTCCTTGGTGTATGGTCAGTGGTAAAAACCTAAGTTCTGCAACTCTGTGGCATCTCCCGTGACCTCTATCCTGCCTTTCTGTCACCTTAGGACAGAAGGAAATTAAGTGGGGTTGAGGTACCCCAGCACTGCTTGTGCCTTGGAGCAGGCTGCAGTGGAGCCAGGGCCAGCCTTGCCCTTTCCGTGCTGTGGCTAATTCACGGTTGGGGTTTTGGGCTGTTTTCTTCGTGCAGTTTCGGAAGAAAAAACTAAAATTCTGCAAGAGCCACATTCATGACTGGGGCCTTTTCGCTATGGAGCCCATCGCAGCCGATGAGATGGTGATTGAGTACGTGGGTCAGAACATCAGGCAGGTAAGCCGGGCCATGGGTGAAATCTGAGCAAAAACCAGCCGTGAAAGAAGTACTTGGATGTGACAGTGGGGTTGGAGCGTCTGCTGTAAGGTGTGAGCTACAGCTACATGAGTTAGGCCGAGGTTGGCGTGCAGTTTGGAGGTACAAGGGTGGGATTTTTACCAGCCTGTAGAAACTAAGCCCTCGAATCCTTAGGAGAGAAGCTCTCAGGAAGCTCATCCTAAACTTTGGTGTTTTCAGTTAGGTTTGTATTTCTTTGGGGTGTTTGGGGCCATGTCAGTTGAGTGGCACAGGCACGGCTCAGCTGAGCATTGTGTAGATCTCTGCTCATGGGGCGCTTCTGTGGCACGTCCTGACGCTCCCCGTGGGGTTTTCTGTAGGTCATTGCTGACATGCGTGAAAAGCGATACGAGGATGAAGGCATCGGGAGCAGTTACATGTTCAGAGTCGATCATGACACCATCATTGATGCCACAAAATGCGGAAACTTCGCCAGATTTATTAACCACAGCTGTAATGTAAGTATCATGGTTTTGCGCGTAATTGCACTCTGACACAGCGATAAACCCACCGAGTCATTGCTAACTTTGATTTGGGCTGTGTTCAGAAGTATCAGGGGGTCACAGGGTGATGATTAAATGTTAATGAGCTGCAGCAGATCAAAGCAAAGCCTAAACTAGAGTAAAGAGATTTGAGAGACCTGAAAAATGAGACACATTGTGAGACAGAGCGCATTCAGAATCCTCCTGACTGAGGTGGGAGACAGACACTGTTCCGGGGAAGCTGATTTAGCTTGGAATAGTTGTGTGGAAGCTGAGAAGTTGTGGCCATCAGGAGCCTAAATCATTACCTCTTATGTCACCCTTGCAGCCAAATTGTTACGCTAAAGTGATCACGGTGGAGTCTCAAAAGAAGATCGTCATCTACTCCAAACAGCACATCAACGTGAACGAGGAAATTACCTACGACTACAAGTTTCCCATTGAGGATGTAAAAATCCCGTGTCTATGTGGCTCTGAGAACTGCAGGGGAACCCTGAACTGAACTCGAGGTTTCTCGTCACACTTGCACCTTCGGCCATGTCAAAACTGTGGTAACCAGATGTGGTTGCACTTTGCCAAAAAAAGAGGAAAACAAAAAAAAGAAGAAAAAAAGGAAGAAAAAAAATACAAAAAGGAAAAAAATATTTTAAAAAAAAAGAGAGGAGAAAAGAGAAGATAAAAAAAAACCCAAGCAAGTTTCGCACTTCTGCCAGGATCACGAGTGAAAGCAAAAAGCGCACATGCTTACAAGGACTGTTCATGTTTCAGGTGCTCTTTCCTTATCAGATCCAACACGCACACAAAAAGGTGACTACCGTTTTGTGGCATGGTCTATCCAAACACTAGCTTCTCTGTTCAGTCCCTACATTAATGCTTCGTAATGGGATAATGGTACTTTTTTTTTTTTTTTAAATTGTTGTTATAAACCTTCATCTTTTCATAAATGCTGCTACCTTTTTCTCATCAGTTTCGTTGGTTGAAAAAGACATTCAACGTTTAAATGTGAAGCAGAGAATGCCATATAATAGGGTTTGTTGGGAGCTTGATTGGCTGAAATTGCACAGATTTCTCAGAGTAAGCTGTAAATAAATGTAAGGTTGATGTTACAGAGCAAGCCAGAGGCTTGAGGGTGTGTGAATGGGTGTGTGCGTGTGCTCGGGAGGGTGTGTGTGTATGGAAATGTGTCCGCAACGAGGCTGTAGGTGCGCTGTCCTGCCTTTTCGTTAGGGATGAGCCTGAACAAGCCCCTTTAAGCCAGACACCCCAGGGAAGAGTCAGGTCAGCCGCAGACCTCAACTTAGCACCTTGGGCTCGTCTCTTAATTTTCATTACGCCATGCTGGTATCTCCGGGGATCAAAACCTCTGCGCCCGTACGCGAATGATGTTGGGATACTGCAGTCGGTGGCGGGAAGTTGAGGCAGTTGTGTAGCTGTAGCACCGTGGCGTGGTGTGTGGCCTTTGGGGATGCCCCTTTCTCGGGGATCGGTTTGTCTTGCAAAAAACAAACAACAAAAAGGATGAGGCTGAAATTAAGTGGACAATTCGGCCTGTGTTCATGCTGTAGAAACGTTACTCTCGTTGTAAGCATACACTACGGCCCGCGTTTCTAACAGGATTTTCTTCCTGTAGATGGGAAACAGGCTGATGCGTATCTCGTATCCATTTTTCTCATTTTTGTCTGCATTTCCCTGCCCTGACAGCATTTTGTGTGGAGTATTTGCTCTGTCCTTGAATGTGGGAGATGCCTCCTGTGATAGGAGGGAGCTGTGCCCAGCCTCTGTCCTCCCTCTGTTACTGAGTAACTTGTCCTAGGGTGGTCCCATCCTCAGTGAGAACATGTTAAAAATGTCCCTGAGAACAGGCTGTGTGTCATTGTACCCCCACCGCAATCTACAGTGTGAAAATGAATGCTTCTTTAAATTTGGAAGGCATATTTTGAAATGATTTTTCAGTATATTTTGTCTTTGTAGATGTGCTGAGGTGAAGGTTGCAGTTCTTCAAGAGGTTCCATTTAAAAATGGGGCAAAACACCAAAGAAATACTTCTTTGGCTGTGATCTGGAAACGTTACGCGACGGTTCAGGTATAGACAGGATCAGTTTTTCAACTTGCATTGAGTTTCTCCCGCTTTAAAAGTAGAGATTAGTTGGACTAAAACCTTTTTAATTGGCTTATAAGGGGAAGTCGCAATGTCATTATGAAATGGGAGGATTATCTGCGTAACTAAACATCTTCTCCCCACAGAACAAATCGCACATCTGTGTTCTTGTAGCCTTTGAAAATCGGCAGTAATTGCTGTCTGACCGCAGCTCCCGCTCAGAGGTCACAACCTTGCAAACGAGTTCCCTGGAAGTTTTTTTCAGCTGCTACGTGGAATTGCCAGGCCCGCACTGCGGAGCGAAGCTTGTAATGTAGGTTAGACCTCTGCATCTGAATTTCTTCTTCAGACAAAAGACCTGAAAGAACAGCAACATGCAGACTGCTCCGAGCTGCCTTAATACCCCCCGGGTTTCTGTCTGAGGACGAGGAGATTGTCGCTGGGATTGGACAGTCCGTAGTCTCATCTCTGTTGTTGGTTTGGTTTTGTTGTTTTCCCCCTCCCCACCCTTGACAAATCTCTCTAGCAATCGGGTGATGGTGACCCAGAACCTAAAATTATAAGAAGCACAATTAGTTTCTGTCATTGGACGTTGGTTGTAACTGCAGTGATGGCAGGAGCATTTGGGAGTTAAACCAGCTGCTCAATTTTTTTTCTTTTTTTTTTTTTTTTAAATAATGTTCATCTTGCATTGACACTCCAGTTGGCGTGTCTCCAGCTTGGTCTTTTACGTTCAAAGCTTTGGAAATGCACAGAAGTTTCCTGTGTCTCAGAACTGAAGCCCCTGTGTGCAGTGATTCTGCCGATGGCCTTGGCCTTCTTCCTCTCAGACCCATCAAACCAGTGCATGAACGGTGGGTTTGGGGGGTGAAGGCACCCCAAATGACCCAGCCCCTGAGTACCCACTGACAGTTTTGTATTTCCCAGCATATCTGGGTGGGATTAGCCTCTTTGTTGACGAGAGGTAGAGGGGCAGGTCATGGTCTTCTGAAATGAGACCTGCAGGTTGGGGTCCTTCAGTGTGTTTTTAGGAGGCCCAGAAGGATTTGGGTGCCAAAGACCACGAGCACCTAAATCACTCCAGTACTTCTGAAACTGCCCATAACCCATCCCTTTTTTGGATCCCGGACAAGTAATGTGAGTTTTTCAAAGAGCTGAGCTCCCAGTAGCCTTCTAGGAGGAAACAGAGCTGTTGGACCATCAGTGCTTCTGAAAAATCATGTTAGTCTGGTCTCAAAGCCAAACCTGAGGCTTTTTCTTCCCCATGAATCTTTGCTTGCAGAGTCTTTGTCTCAGACTGCAGAGCTCCCCCGTCCCCAAAACTGATCATTTTATGGTGGGGATTCGAAGTCTGTTTTAGCGATTTCCCTGAGCTGCCGTGGTTGCCTGTGGCTGGCCTGTTCCCACGGGGGGTCAGGGAAAGCTGCAGCCATGGCAGTGGGTTTGGAAGGAGATGCCTTTGGGATCCCTCCTGGGTAGTTTGGCTTGTACTTAGCAAGGGATGAGATGAGGAGAAAGGCAGGAGCTGCACAATTCACGCGCCAGCCTTTGGTGAGACCCTGCGGTCAGCTCAGGTGGCGGCACCTCATGGAGATAGTGACAAGGACTAAAAAGAAACCTCACCAGCACGTGCTGCGTTGCAGAGATTCCCTGAGGTTGGCTTGTTCGCCGACAAGCTTATCCCCAGTTTATTTTCACTTAAGTTGAAAGCTAAGAGAGAAACCAGAGAGACGTTGACTGCTCCCTTGCAAAATTGTATCTCGCTGGGTGTGAAACGACCCAGGAGAAGAGCGCAGGTGGTTGGGGAATACAACTGAAGCTTTAGTTTCCCAGCTCGAAGCTGGCTTGGGGTCGGGGTGCGGGTGCCTCCGCGGTTGGGGTTTCTAGGGAAGCGCGCTCTGGGCTTGCAGGTCCTGCTGCCCAACACCTCGGTTCACGCCCCTCATCGCGATTCCGGGTCAGTCCCGGAGTGGTCTCTGACTGTCGGGGGGCCAGGAGGGGAAGGGGCTCATCTTGCAGATATTTATATTGTATAGAGCAGCTTATTTCTACAAGAAAAGAAAAAGAAAAAAAAAAAACAACAAACATTTTTAAACTCCAACAAAGTATACAGTAGTTTCAGTTCCGGTTTTTGTGACCTTTTTTCAGGGATCATTTCAGTGCATTTCTGTATAAAATAAAAATTTAAGGAGAAAAGGATTTTGAAGTATAAAAACAAAATGCGTCTTCTGTACATAGGCAAACTCAAGAATCTTCTCTTCGAACACTGTTTCTTGTAGAAACATGTTGAAATTTTTTTTCTGATTTCTTTGTACTTCAAGAGCATGTAAATAATTTATTAAAAGTGACTATTGTAATTTGCAGTTCTTTTTAAACAGATTCCAGCTCTAAATCACGTCGAGGAGGCGGGGAGGAAAAAGGACTAAGTATAGTAAAGGAGCTGGTGGCATTTACAGCTTGTGTCAAGCTTTGTATAATGTAAATTCTGTATAAATATTTTTTGTTGGTTTTTTTTGTGAAATAAATAGATGGAATTAGAAGCATTAAGAAACTGAAGACAAAAAATTGCCAAGTCAAGGCTTCTTCTTTCCCCTCCCCCCCCTCAGTCTGAAACCTAATGTGCAAAATCTATTTATTTCAAGCGAGGAAATGTGTACAGTCTAATAGACAACCTAAAGTGTATTTAAGCGAGTTTGCAACTGGATTGTTTTTTCAATTGAATATTTGTTTTGTTTTTTATGAGTTTCCTCCTTAATTGCCACTGTAGTATTTGTCCAAGTGAAAAGAAACACATCGTAACGGACACTCTAAAACAAATGGGCAGTTTTAAAAGCAAAGTGAAAGGATACCCGGCTCCCAATCCTTGCAGTTTTCTGGTTCTAGAAACAGGTTGTTTTAATTCACAGTATGAAAATAAAGCGGCCTCCTTTAAAAGGAGGCGGGTAAAATGGTTTGCAATAAATGACAAAAAAAATAAATTTTTTTTTTTTAAGTTCCTTAAAGAAACAACTCTGCTTTGAAGATTTAGGATTTCTGCTTTTTCTTTCCTTAAGCAAATTTATAAATTTAGGGATGTTTTGTGCATATAGAATCTGTCACCAGTATGTATCTTGTTTTGAAGAAAGTGTTTTTGTTGTGGATGTGTCATGCTGTATATATTTGTTCATATTTTTGTGAATTGAATACTATGTACCATTGTATTATAGTAACTTTTATAAAGCAAACCATAAATATACTGACTTTTCTTACAGAAAAATTATGTTGTGCTTAATGTATAGCGAGGGCAGCTTTTTGCTCCCAAGACCTGTGCTGGGAACTGTGAGCACTCGGGGAACCAGATGCAGAAAAAGAGTGGCCCAAAGGATGGCTTTTTGGCAAAGTTGGCTGAAAATACTAATTCTGGTGAGGAGGGAATTGCTTTAAACAACACTATATCACATGAAAAAAGTAGGTGAGTGATTTAAGTTTATAAACTTGAAGAAATTTCTCTTAGTATTAAAAATCCTTACAGCCCTTGAGAGCTGAAGCACAGCCCTGTCCCTAACCTGGCCAGTCTCGCGGGCTCCCTGCTCCAGCAGGCTCTGCCTGTGGCTTTTCTGGTTCCACGTGTGGGTTTTCAGCTTTGTGGAGGTGAAAGCCCTCATCCTGCGGAGCGAGGTGTTCGCGTTGCTGGTTCAGGTGATGCTCTAAGGCTGTTGGGGCCAGAGGCCCTTCTTTTAAACCAGTTTATTCAAATCTGAAGTGAATCCTGTCCCCGGTGGTTTATATGAGGGAGTTTGCAGCAGATGAGAGCACGGACTGGAGCTGGCCCCCCTCCCTGGGGGCTGCTGCTGCGGTGAATGTGGTGGTGGCCAACGTGGCTTCTCCAAGCTCTAGAGACACCCAGAGCAGAGACAGAGTGGAGTGGACCATGGAGGAGGAAAGAGAAGAGACAGGAGAGGGTCTGGGCTTGCAGGTGACTTCTCAGCTCAGTTCTCAGCTTCTAGAGCTGCCCATGGCAGCTGGAGGGGCAGGGATGCGGGGCAGGGGGCGGCAGCAGAGCTCAGCCTGGAGGGCGGCCACCTTGGCAAGGGCTTGGGCCACGACTCGTGTCTGGGGAGCCCGCCCTGAGCCGAGGGCTTGGCAGGGGCTTGGGCTGCTGGGGCTTTGAGCGGCTTTGACGCTGGGAAACATGGGGAGCAGCGGTGGGTGCACCGGGGCTCTGGAGGGCAGGTGTGCAAGGGTGGAGGTAGATCTGCGGGCACCGGAGACTTTGGGATGCTCCTGAGCAGCCCTGCACTGGGGTCTGCAGGCTCCTTGGGGAGCGTTTGACCTGCAGCCACAGCAAACGCGTAGATGGGCTCCAGCCCTGACACGGTAACTTCACCAGGCACTCCAGCTGTGACAGAAAAGGGTTTTATTGTGTTGGTGGGGAAAGTCCCCTCTCAAAGGACAGTGACAACACCAGAGCGGTGCCCAGTGGGGACTTTGCACACGCAGCTGTGATCTGAGCCAAGGAATCGCTGCCAGTGCCAGCAATTACTTCTTGGAGGCATGAGAGAAACCCCAACCCTTCATTAATTCAGGAATTTACAGGCATTAGAGCAAGAGTGCGTTGCCTTGGGAAGGCTGAAATACGTAAATTCAATTAAGTCTCATTCCAGAATGTTGTAGCTACCCTAAAATCTTGTGTTTAATCTCAGAAAATTCAAATGCAAAATCGAGTCTAAAAGCAATTAAAATAAAATCTTGCAAAATGAGATGCACAGAGAGGCAAACGCCTCCCTGCTTCCCTCTCCCAGCTTCCTATGTAGCTAAAATTAACAGAAAGCTTTGGGTACACTAATTTTAAGTGCTCCCAGTTGTTTCTTCTGTCTTCATCTGTAGCTGCGTGTCTTTGGCACATGGCTTTGTTAAGAATTCAGTGGTTTGGATCAGATTAAACTGCTTTTGAAGAGCATGTTTGCCATTTCCCACGCTCCCTCTCCCAAGAAGTCACCGGAGGACAGCGCCGGGGCTGGGTTGGGATAGGTGTTGAGTCCTTTTACATCTCCAACTTGGCAGCAGCTTCCCTGGGTTTATGACACGTAGGTCTGGGCTATTTACCAAAACGTGGGCAATTTCCCGGTTCGTTTGTGAATCATCTCGTTAGGGGCGAGGGCAGCGTTTTGTGCCGTCCTCTAGATGCGCCTGGTCTCCCCGTTGGGCTCCAGGATGGTCAGGTTTCCTCTTGCGTCTTGATCCATTTCTATTGCTTCAAACAGAGACTTGAAGTTCCCAGCGCCGAAGCCCTGCGGAGAAAACGTTACAGACCGCGGGAACAGGCACAGCGGGTCCATCGGCTCGGAAAGAGCGGCCCCGACGGTATTTGACAGCCCTGAGGTCTCGAAGCCAAGATGTCATGAAATCCTCAAACCCACCTGGTGGTTATGCCGCTGGATGACCTCCAGAAAGACCGTGGGTCTGTCTTGAACTGGTTTGGTGAAGATCTGGAGCAAGTAGCCTTTCTCATCAAAATCCACTAGGATTTTCAGTTCCTGGAAGAAAGAAACAGGGCGACAGCTCGAAGACCCACAGAGGAGCGAGGGGATCCCTCTGCATCACCCTCATTGCTGCAAAAAACATTCTGGGGAGTTGGTCCAGCCCCGGGTGAACCTTCTTCCTCTCAGGCCGGTCTGACTCACCGCCAGCTTGTCGATGTTCTCCTTCACTTTGATTTTGGCAGTTTTCAGCCTCTCTCGCAGCACCTGGTAGTAGCTGGACGGCACGTCCATGAATTGCATGCCCCGCTGCTTCAGGTTGGTGATCTGCAAGGGGAGACCCCGGCTTGGATTGGGCTTGGGGCTCATTTGTGGAGCAGTTTGTGCCAAGAGAATGGGCCGGACAGTGTCAGGAGGCTGAGTGACACTTCCCTATGGTATTGACCAGCCTCGAGTGTGGGGAGTCTTGTCCCACCCTCTTGCTTTGGCCCAAGATGCCCTCTCCAGGCAGTGCAAAGGGTTGGCCACCACACGAGGATGCTTCATCCCACTCTGACCCATGGATATCTCTAGAGGCCCTTTGGTCTGGAGAGGAGTCTAAACCCAAGCTCTCAACAGCAGCTGGGCTCAACCCAGACCAGCATCTGCCCCAGGTGAAGGTGGGTGATGTGCGGTGGTGGCTCAGCCCAGCAGCCTGGGCTGCCTGAGGTCCCCACCAGCCCCCGCAAGAGCCATCAGGGTTCTTGCAGACCCCAGTTGCTTTCAGCTGGAGGGATGGGCTGGGCTCACCGCCGAGATGATGTCAGAGGTGTTCAGTGCAATGTGCTGGACTCCAGCCCCTCCGTAGTAGTCGACGTATTCCTGTGAGGGGAAAAAATGCCATCACCTTAGCGACAGGGTGTGCAAAGGGCTGGGCTTGGGCTTAAAAACATGAAAGCAAAATTGGCTGAGGGACCACAAAATGAAAGAAGAGAGTATTGTGAAATCAGGAAAACCCAGCTCCATCCCAGCAGCTCTCCAGGGTTTGACAGACCTGAACAGAGCCAGGCCTGCTTTCTAGAGCGTCACCGTCACACGGCACATCAGCACCAGCTCCGGATCACTGACCCCTCGGTCCCTTTTCCTTCGCCGAAGCCTCTTCCGAAGTGGTGGGTCAACCACCAGCGTGTGCTCACCTGAATCTGGGATTTCTTCTTGCCGGGTGCCGGCTCGTTGATGGGCATCTTAATGGTCTCTTCATAGTTGGTGACCACGATGGAGCGCAGGGCGCTGAAC
>NW_009701109.1:54496-55484 GCF_000703405.1 Apaloderma vittatum
GATGGAAGAGCAGGTTCTTCTGGTACCTGCCCAGGCCACAAAGGGCGTGTTCAAGTCCTTTTCTCCATCCCTACACTAATGAACCGCTGCTCTGGCTTAATTAGCCTCAGCTGCTGATATTGGAAAAGTGCGCCTGCTGCGTCCCCCCACCCCCCCCCATCCTTACCAGTCTGCCACTGGGACCATCTGGAGGTCGGGCTGGTTTCCCACAACGTGGTCAACGAAGCTGAGCTTGGCGCTCGGTCTGTGGGGGGAAGGCGGGCGCAGCTCTCAGCCGGGCTTAGGGGCACCCCACAGCACAGGGGGCTCTGGGCTGAGGTGGCGAGGCCCTGTCCAGCTCCTCAGTGAGACAACCCACCGGCACAGGGTGACAAAGAGCCAGGCAGGACCCTCTGCAAAGTACTCACAGCTTGGGCAGCAGGGGGTCCTTGAAGAGGGGCGGCTGGTATCCGGGTAGGAAGAGGCCCTTGTAGTTGAGCTTTTCTATCAAGGTGTGGGTGGTGTCACCGTACTGCAAGAGGTGGGGAAAGCGGTTGTGTGGTGGTCCTGATTTTTTGGGGACCTCCTGGGTCCAGCTTGTTCCGCAGCCCCTGCGCTTGTGCAGGGGCTCAGCCTTCAAAGTCGGGATCACCGCGAACTTCACTTTCCCAAACTTGTCCTCCTCCACCCAGGGCTCCTTCACCACCACAGCTCCACGCTCCTTGGCTTTCTGGGCAGAAGGAAAGAGATTCCCCTCCTTGCGCAGCTCCTCCGGGCTGAGGGGTGACATCCCCAAGCCCTTCTCCACCTCCCCTTGCTGTTTTGGGGTGCTGTGCAGGTGGGGGCAGAAAGGCTGCCTACCTGCACGATGAAGTCACAGTCCTCCACTTCAAAGGCAATGTCCTTCACCCCGTCACCGTGCTTCACCAGGTGCTCCCCCATCTCTACCAGGGCAAGAGCAGAGGTGCTTTGCTCTGTTGTGGCCATTTCCCACCCTGCCCACCCTCTG
>NW_009701109.1:55516-56277 GCF_000703405.1 Apaloderma vittatum
AGAGCGGAGGAGAGAACAAACACGATCTGGTGAGGAAGAGGAGGAAAGGTGAGGAAAGGAGACCTGACGGTGCAGGTGCAGCCCCAGCCTGGGGCAGAGGTAGTGCAGGTGGGGGTTTAATGGTGCAAATGGGTTTCGGCAGCACCCAAGTGCCCAACACCAGCTCATCTTCCCCCCCAGGCTGGCAGTGTCACCTCAGCAAGGTGCCTCAGCCCCCTTACCTTGTCCTGCTTGATGACATGTGAGACCACCTCCCTGCTGCCGGTCTCCAGTCCCCGGTATGCCAGCTCCTCAAAGCCCAGCTTGTTGCAGTAGTAGGATGCAGCCTGTGGGCAGGCGAGAGCCCCCCTAGGTGAAGCCGCAGTGCTGGTGGACCCTGGTTCCCAAGGGGCACCCCCTGGCCAGGGCAACACCAACAGCTCGTGGGGAGCGGCTGTCACGGCGTGTGCAAGTCATGTATGTGCACATTGTGTGTTGTGTGTGTGTGTGTGTGTGTGTGCAGGGAGCTGCTGAGCTTTTCTGCTTCCCTCCAGCAGCCCAGGAGGAGCAAGCAGAGGTGAGAAAGGGCCCATATTCGGGAAAAAAACCACAATTTCAGTGAGAAGTGCCGCCTGCAGAGCCCTCCTACGCACGGGGGCAGGCAGAGAACTGCCACCGAGAGGGAAATGTTTGTGCCTGTCTCCATCTGCCAGGCTGGGTCAAAAGCAGCTCAGGTTTGAAGCAGATGGATTTTGAACTTGCCCGGCTGCCTTTTAGGAGTG
>NW_009701109.1:56413-58006 GCF_000703405.1 Apaloderma vittatum
CCCAAGGCCATCGGCCACCGAGCCCGAGCTTTGGGGCACCAGCAGGTCCCCAACCCCCCCAAACCACACCTCCCTGTCAACCAATAACCAGAATATCTGCCCCGTCCCGGCATGGCGGGCGCTTGTGGTGACACGTGCCCGTCAGCCTCTCACCTGCTTGGCATTGCCGACCCAGAAGGTGATGGAGTGGAAATTGATGAAGCGGCCTCGTGGGGGCTAGAGGGAAGGGGAAAACAGGGCTGGGAGCCGCCGCTGCCGCCCTTGCTGCTCGATCTCCGAGCAGGGGGAAGCGACAGCTGCGACCCTGCAAATGCATCTCTTGCGAATGAATCCAAACAGGGTGAAACCCCAGCTGCTCACCCCAAACCAGTGATTTTTCCAAAGTGCTTTACAATCAGGTCCTTCAGGATCCTGCTCTGCAGGGATGGAAGGTGCAAAGCCCTGTCTCACCCAGGGCCAGGTCAGTCCTAGTGCTTCCCGTGAGCCGGCCCCCAGTTGGCTGCCCACCCACGAACCTTGCTGTGTTAAAGATTAATTCTCTCCCCAAATGCTCTCACACAACTGCCAGTGCTGGGACAAATCCCCCACCACTGTCCAACCCTGCCACGATGTGCACCAGTGGTTTGGAAAGCGCTTTATAGGGGAAAAAGGTGGTTAATATGTGCAACATTTGGAAAGAAATGTTGCAATAAATGAGGATTCTGCTTAAACATCACGATTGTCCGGACAACATTCATCATCTCCCACTTGTCATCCTCCTCCCAAACCAGAAAGAAAAAGGAAGTGATAAAATTTCAATTATTAATGTTGATTTATAATGAGGAACCAGGTCCTCTGTGTCCCAGTGAACAGTTTTACTTCTGATTTTACCAGACAATCAAGGAGTAAGGAACAAGAATTATTTGCATTATTGTGGCTGATGTTTCACACCAGGCAGCAGGGCAGGACCACAGACACGAAACAGCTCTTACCTTTTCTCCCTTATCTGTGTAAGACGTCTAGAAGAGAGAATCAGAAAAGAGAGATGTTAGCAGTTCAGGAAGGTACCTCAGCCCCCCGAGATCTTGAATCCAAAGGTCAGTGTGTGAGGAAATTCACTCAACTTCCAGCACAGTCATTAAAAAGTCTGAATTCGAGCAGCAATTAAACCCAGTAAAGCTCCCGAGACATCCCGTGCCGTTGAGCCCCGGTTGGTTAAATTAACGCCCGCCCGTGGCCCCTCACCATTTTCGCAACCTGGCGATGTGACAGCGGCAAAGGGTGTGCGAGTCCGGGAGGACATTTAATATAGCAGTGAGACAGGGGAAGCTCCTCCTCAGCCCCACCTTCTCCCACCCCCAACCCGAAGCATTTGCCCCCCAGAGGTGTGTTTGTTTTGGGGTGGGAGCTGCCAGCATCATCCCGTGGGTGCTTTTGGGGGCCACATTGGGGGGTCCTTTGCAATCCCAGCTGTGTGACAGCAGGGATGAGCGTGGAGGGCGCTGAGTGCGCGCACATGTGATGTGCAGCCACGGACCCTGTGGCAAAACCCTCCTGCTGCCCCTCTGCACGGTGGGGTGGTGCAACCATGGCAGCAAACCGCCCCTCCACCAG
>NW_009701109.1:58149-58369 GCF_000703405.1 Apaloderma vittatum
GAAGCGTGGGAGCAGCAGGAGGAGGAGGCAGGAGGTGGCTCTGCCGGGAGGGGACACCGCTGCACGAACTCCCCGCGGTGGGGAGGGGGTGGCATGGCCAGAGAGGAGGGGGACAAGGGGCTTGGGTGGGTGGCAGCAGCACAGCGGACAAGCCTGGCGAGGGGATGGTGGTGGGGCTGTGTCACCTCGTGCCATTGCCACCTTGGCCACCACCGCACTG
>NW_009701110.1:0-1595 GCF_000703405.1 Apaloderma vittatum
GGGGCAGGGGGACCCAGAAGGGTTAGGGGGACCCAGAAGGCTAGTGAACCCCCCTCAAAGTCTTGGGGTACCCAGAAGAGTTTGGGGTGCCTGGGGGTGTCAGTGACTCCCCACAGAGTTTGGGGGTGCCCAGGGGTACCAGGGATACAGACCCAGAAGGGTTTTGGGGGGTACCCAAAGGCACAGAGATGGGTTGGGGGCACCCAGAAGGGTTTTGGGGTGCCCAGGGGCTCCAGCGAACCTCCACAGGGTTTTGGGGTACGCAGGGGTGGCAGTGGCACTCTGCAGGGTTTGGGGTGCCCCTGGGCACAGAGGTAGGTTACGAGCACCCAGAAGAGTTTGGGGTACCCAAGAGGAGAAGGGACACCCAGCAGGGTTTTGGGGTGCCTAGAGGTGCCAGTGACACCTCAAAGGGTTTTGGGGTGCCCAGGGGGAACCAGGGACACCCAGCAGGATTTTGGGGTACCCAAGAGGAGCAGGGGCACACACAAGGGTCTGGGGGTGCCCAGGGGTGTCAGTGACACCCAGGAGGGTTTTGGGGTGTCCAAGAGCACAGAGCTGGGCTGGGAGTACCCAAAAGGCTTTGGGGTGCCCAGGGGTGCCAGAGACCCCACCCCACAGGGTTTTGGGGTAACCCAGGGTTCCAGTGATACAGGTCAGGAAAACCCAGAACGGTTTTGGGGTGCCTAGGGCCACCAGTAACCCCTCCCAGTATCTCGGGGTACCCAGGGATACCAGTGAACCCCCACATGGCTTTGGGGTACCCCAGGGCACAGAGTTAGGGCTGGGGGCACCCAGAAGGGTTTTGGGGTACCCCGGAAGGGCAGGGGCACCTAGAAGGACTTAGGGGTCCTCAGGGGTGCCAGCGACCCCCCCACAGGGTTTTGGGGTACCCAGGGGTACCAGCGACACCCAGGAGGGTTTGGGGGTTCCCAGAGGTGGTGACCCCCCACAGGGTTTGGAGGTGCCGCAGGGCATAGATCTAGGGTTGGGGGGGCACCTGGAGGATTTTGGGGTACCCCAGGGTTCCAGTGATACAGGGCTGGGCCAGGGGCACCCAGAAGAGTTTTGGGGTGCCAGTGACTCCCCACAGAGTTTGGGGGTGCCCAAGGGGTACCAGAGAGACAGGGCTGGGTCAGGGGCACCCAGGAGGGTTTTGGGGGTACCCAAGGGCCCAGAGCTGTACTGGGGACACCCAGCAAGGGTTTAGGGGTACCCAGGGCTACTGGTAACAGCCCAGCAGGGTTTGGGGGTGCTGAGAGGTGCCAGCTGCAGGGTTTGGGGTCCCCAAGGGCTCAGAGCTGGGCTTGGCAGCAGGGATTTGGGGTAGCCAGGGGTGACAGTGATGCTCATGAGGGTTTTGGGGGTGCCCCAGGGTAGGGAGCTAGGTTGGAGCACCCAGAAGGATTTTGGGGGTACCCGAGGGTATAAGAGGAACCCAGTAGAGTTTTGGGGTCCCCAAGGGCTCAGAGCTCAGCTGGGGGCACCCAGCAGGGATTTCGGGTACCCAGCAGAGTTTGGGGACACCCAGCAGGGTTTTGGGGTCCCCAAGGGCCCGAAGCTGGGCTGGGGGCACCCGGCAGAGATTTGGGGGT
>NW_009701110.1:1693-1929 GCF_000703405.1 Apaloderma vittatum
CTAGCAGGAGTCTGGGGGTACCCACGGGTGGCAAAGGCACCCAGCTGAGTTTGGGGGTACCCAGCAGGGTTTTGGGGTCCCCAAGGGCCTGAAGCTGGGCTGGGGCCACTCAGCAGAGATTTGGGGGTACATAGGGGTACCCAGCAGGGGTCTGGGGGTACCCGGGGTACCAAAGGCACCCAGTTGAGTTTGGGGGTACCCCGCAGGGTTTTAGGGTCCCCAAGGGCCAGGAGCTG
>NW_009701111.1:0-247 GCF_000703405.1 Apaloderma vittatum
GGCACCTCGATCCCCCGGGTGCCCACACTATTCCCCCTGAGCTCCTCCAGCACCTCCCTGTGACGCAGGGCTCTGCGTGGGCACCACCACTGTCGCCTCGCCCTTCTCACCCCTTCCAAGCCCAGGGTTTGCACCGTGGGGCTGGTATCACACACTGAGGCATCATAACAAGCTCTTTGATGGGGACACTGCCACCGCCCACGCGCACGGCCCGAGGCTCCGGCTCGCCCAGCCCCCGCCCCCGGGG
>NW_009701111.1:365-1951 GCF_000703405.1 Apaloderma vittatum
GCAGGGAGGAGCTGCAAGATATTCACCACAGCCTACATCCCTGTCCCTGCCTGTACCCCTGTCCCTGCCTGCATCCCCGTTCCCAGCTGAATCCCTGGCAGCATCCCTGCCTGCATCCCCAGCACAGTCCCTGCCTGTATCCCCATCCCTGCCTGCATCTCCATCTCTATCTGCATCCCCATCCCCATCCTCAGCCCCCTCACTCTCCCGACTCCGTACGCGTGCCCACGCCGAGAGAAAACATGGATATATTCATTCTGGCACTGACATGGCTTTTCCACAGCTTCCCATCGGGAAGAAAGTTTCCACAAAGCTGAGCAAGCACCCAGAGAAACAGGGCCTGGCTGTGTTTTTTCTTGCCATTTCCTTGTTTTTTAATCCAAGTCACAAATTTTCCTCGAGGTGTTAGCAACTCAAACACCACCATGCAGGCATGGGAACGAGGGATGGCACCAAACCCAATGGGATTTCTCAGTGCCCAAGCGCAGAAATGCCCAAAGCAAACAACACCCGGGATGCCCACAGGATCGGGTTGCAGCCCCAGCACAAACCCAGGCCCTTTGCAAGATGGGATGAGCTCTGTAGCTGGAAAAGAGGGGTTTAGGGGGTACGATTCAGCCCCCCAGCAGCACCTCCAAATAACAATTCCCCCAACATGATTCAAACTCCACTGGAAATTTTTTTTTCCTTCCTCTTTTTTTTTTTTTTTTTTTCCTTTCTTTGGGGTAATTTGTCCCAGCCGCTTGGGGCTGTGTCTGTTTTCCTCCATCTGGTTTCCATTAGGCCTGTGCAGCCCAGATGAATAAGTAATAATATAAAAATAAAAGGATTAGTATTTTCTCCTTGGCTGGCGGGAGCAGGCGTCTCCCCCACCCTGCCTCCTAGGGCCAGCGGATGCCAGACCTCGCACCCCCCTTTGGCGTGACCCTGAGCCCCCCATTTGTCACACTGGAGGTTTTAACCCCCAGCACGGTCCCCACTGGGGGGACACACCAGAGCTACCGATGGATAAAGCATGGCTTGTCCGTGGCAGCCACAGGGATTGGGTTTTGTGATGCCGCTTAGCGGGGGGCAAGCCCCGAATTGCTCACCGTTGGCTTGTGCATCGCTATTCCCAGGTGGAAGCTACAGGAGAGGACTTTTAGCTCCCACAGGAGCTGGGGCAGGGGGGCTGCTCAGCCTCCCCAGTGGGTGGGTGGTGGAAAGCACCAATACATGGCACCGGTGTCCCCGGTGAGCCTGTCCCAGCCTGGAGTTGCCCACCCTCACCTCCAGCTCTCTGTAGCCTTGGGCAGGAGCTGGGGATGAGGACAGGGATGTGCTAGCCCCTGGGTGAGCCTGATGGCTGCAGAGGACCCGGGCAAGCTGCTCTCCTCTCCACATCCCCAGGGATGGAGAGGGCAGGGAGCTGGCCTGGCTGCGGCTGTCGGAAAGCTCCAGCTTCCCACAGCCCTGCCCTCGCAGGCTGGGCGAGACTTCCCACGCGAGGAAGGGGTTAAAAGGGAATTAAAAGACCAGCATCCTTCATGCTCTCCAAATGGCCACAAATGAAATCCAGATGCTGGAGGCAACGTCTCCCCCCCACA
>NW_009701111.1:2013-2383 GCF_000703405.1 Apaloderma vittatum
CAAGAACAACTCCCCGATAAGACAGCGAGGGACAGAGCTGTCCCAGCTGGAGTGAGTTAGGGAAGCGTGCAGCGACGGAGGAGGTGGTGGGAGCTGCAGGGTATCATCCTCTCCCTCCTCCCCTGCACCCATCCAGGTGCCCTCCCTGGGCAGGTGGTGACGGTGGGGGTAGGTGAGAGCAGGCAGTTTGGAGGTGGTTCATCCCCACGGAGCCGGGGAGAGCAGGGCAGTGGCTGTGGGATGGTGGAGGGATGGTGGAAAGGGTGCTGGAAGGGTGGTGGAGGGATGCTGGAAGAATGGTGGAGGAATGGTGGAAAGATGGTGAGGGGTCGAAGGAAGGTAGAGGATCACGGAAGGATGGGGGAAGGAT
>NW_009701111.1:2552-3437 GCF_000703405.1 Apaloderma vittatum
GGTGAGGGATGCTGGAGGGATGCTGGAGGGATGGTGGAAGGATGCTGGAGGGATACTGGAGGGATGGTGAAGGGATGGTGGAGGGATGCTGAAGGGATGCTGCCCACCTCTGGCAGTTATCCCATCACCAGCACATCCCGTGTGCACATTTTGGAGACCCAGGCTAGGGGGCTTGACCCAAACCTCAGCACTCATCAGCACAAATGAAGCCTTTTAAAAGGAAAGCTGAATTAATGAAACTCTCTGTACAAGATGTAAACGAACGCGGCTTCGGCTGGCTCCAGGCCCGGGGAGGTGCTCACAGGTGCCGCGAGGATGACAGGACGCAGGGCAGCAGCTGACGGTGGGGACCCCAATGCCTCATCCCCTGCCACCTCCCCCATGCAGCAATGGGATAGAGGCACCCACACTCTCCTTGAGCCCCCCGAAGACACAAGCAGGCACCCAGAGACCCAAAGCACCCAGAGACCCAAACCCGCTGCCTCGCCTCTGCACAGGCAGTGCCAAGCTGGCACCCTCTCCTGGCGTGGCCAGAGAGGAGGGAGATGGGTTTGATTTTCCTCAAAACGACAACAACAAAGAAGAAGCCAAAAAAAAACCAAAAAAAAAAAAAAAGCAAGCGCCCTCTCTGTTTTACAAGCCTTCATTTGCTATTGTTTATGTAAACAGGTAAATTGTTTCGTATCTCAATTAAAAACATCTGCCACATAAATGAATACCAATTAACTCATCCTGTTTTTAATTACTCCGTTAATTACACACAGGCAGCAAAAAGGATGGCAGGGGAATAGGGAAAGCATGCTTACAACCCCCCCTTTCCCACCTTGCTCTTGGCAAGGATCCGAAATGTGCCCAGATAATGATGGATTAAGGTGGCTGGTGAAA
>NW_009701111.1:3844-4087 GCF_000703405.1 Apaloderma vittatum
GGGTGCCGTCAGCCCCCCCACCACCCCCGCCCCCCATCTCGGCTGCGGGAAGCTTTCCAAGCGAGCAGATGGGGCAGGGGAGCGGCGGCGGCGAGGAGGAGAGCAGAAAAGGCTATTTTCTCACGCTACATATTTTACAAGTCGAACATTTTGTGCGTTTCAGCCTTGCCTATAAAAGCATCTCGGGCTTAGCCCCAGGACTCAACGTCGTTGGAGCCTGTGAGTCAACAGCGCGGCTGGCAG
>NW_009701111.1:4301-4738 GCF_000703405.1 Apaloderma vittatum
CGCTGCTCCCCAGCTGCCTTACGCTCCTGGAAATTAAATATCCCGGCTAGTTTACCAGGAGTAAACAGAGTGTCAGGGCCAGCTCGGCACACCTGGAGGCACGTGGGCACCGGCAGCGCTGGCTGGAGGTGCCGCCACCCAGGAAACACCCCCAGCTCGGCTGCAAACTACCTCCCCAGTGCAAGGGAAGGGCGACCGCTGCCCCAACACGTTGCCAAAGGGACACCCCAAAACCAGTCTGATCCCCGAGCTGCAGAGCGTTTCGAGGGCAGGGAGAGGTTCAGGCTAAAACGCCCCCGATCTGCAAATTGCACGGGGATGCTCCTGCCCAAAGGTGGCCTTGATGGCTGGAGCGGGGACAAGCAGCGTGAGCAATCAGGGGGATTTGAGGGCATTTTGGAGGCAGGAAAGGGAAAACAACCCCCTCTATGTGGCCG
>NW_009701111.1:4828-5296 GCF_000703405.1 Apaloderma vittatum
CGGCCCCGCGCACGCCGGGTTGGTAACGGCTCCGACGGGGGGTGCTGGATCCAGCCGAGCATCCCCACTGCCTCCGGGCTGCCACGTTACCGGCTCTTTGTCTATTTTTGAATCACAGGCTCCATTTCAAGGCGGTTTTTTTTTTGCCCATGTGAGGCTGAATCAAACGACGCAGGGAAGAAAAATATATTAATGAGAATTTTGCAAAATAAACAGGAAATCCCTTGGATGTTTTCTGGAAATGTTGGTCAGCATCTTCCAAAGGAAAGCTCCAGGCTTGTCAAGGTGGGGTTGCCCCTGGGGAGCCTAAGCGTGCTGGGAGGGACAGCAGAAAACAAGCTTCAGGAAATCTAAAAATAAACCCTGAACAGGGCAATGGTACAAATGCCAGCAGTGCTTGGGCAAGGGGGTTCTCCCCTGGGCCACCAGCCTGGTCTGGCCACGTTCGGGCCATCAAGAGGCTCCCAA
>NW_009701111.1:5352-5734 GCF_000703405.1 Apaloderma vittatum
CAGCTTGGAAAAAAACAAACCAGGGCTGCAGCATCTGACCTGCATCCCCTCAATCCCAGCAGCAGCTTTTAAGATCAATTTTGCACCCCCGGAGCTACTTCAACTGCCTCCGGGGGCCCAGGCAGACCCATCTGCAGGATCAGGCCCTGATCTGCCCAAAATCTCAAGCATATCGGGCTGGTGGTGGGGGCTGGGCTGGTGTGTCCCCTGAAGGGGTGGCTTGGGTCCCTGCCCCACCACCAAGGTTCACACGTGCCTCACCAGCGAACAACTGACCCCCACAAAGAGACAAATAACAGGTATTTATGGGGATACAGCAGAGCCGAAACCACATTTCCACGGCAAAGCCAAACACCATGCAGCCTGGACCCTGCTGGGGGCT
>NW_009701112.1:0-647 GCF_000703405.1 Apaloderma vittatum
CCCTAATTTTCCTCAAAACCCTCAAATTTTACCTCAAAATTTACATATTTTACCTCAAAATCCTCAAATTTTACCTCAAAATTCCCCAATTTTCCTCAAAATGCTGGAATTTTCACTCAAAATTTGCATTTTACATCAAAACGCTCAAATTTCACCTCAAAATTTGCATATTTTACCTCAAAATGCTCAAATTTTGCATCAAAACTCCCAAAATTTCCTCAAAACTCCCCAATTTTCCTCAAAACCCAGAAATTTCAACTCAAAATTTGCATATTTTACCTCAAAATGCTCAAATTTTACCTCAAAATTCCCCAATTTTCCTCAAAATGCATTTTTGCCGAATTTTCGCATATTTTTGGCAAAATTTCGCATATTTTCACAGAATTTTCATGTATTTTCGCCAATATTTTCAAATTTTGCCCGATTTTCGCGTATTTTTGCCAAATTTTCGCATATTTTAACTAAATTTTGGCATATTTTCCCAAAATTTTAGCATATTTTCACTGGATTTTTGCATATTTTTGCCGAATTTTTGCCAAAATTCACCATTTTTTGCCGAATTTTCAGCTTCTCACCAGATTTTCAGGTACTTTCACTGCATTTTCACTTATTTTCGCCAAATTTTTGCGTATTTTCGCCAAATTTTT
>NW_009701113.1:0-246 GCF_000703405.1 Apaloderma vittatum
CGGCACCGGGGTGGCGGGTCCTCACTTGTGCTGCCCGGCCGCTGGCACAGGGTCAGGCTCAGAATAAACCCCGGGCGTCAGGGTGAGCAGTGCACACGAGGCAGAAAATATCCCTTCCCTCACGCTGGCATTTGCTTACCTCAACGGGCGGGCCTGCCCAGGGGGGAAAACTGGGGCACGGTCCTGCGGCCTGACTAATGGGGCTTTTTATTGCACAATGAGTTTTGTTGGGTCCCATCCTGGCCA
>NW_009701113.1:625-1659 GCF_000703405.1 Apaloderma vittatum
GTGCCGGGGGCTGCGCTGAGCGAACGGGAAGCTGCCCCGCACTCCACCGCGATGCGGTTGTGCTCGTTGACGTGGCCACGCATGCCATTACTAACACCGTCACTAACCACCGCTTTGTGAGTGACTGGGGCAGCCCCTAACACTGTGTTGAACCACCTTGGAGCCAACAGAGAGCCCCCGGGGCTTGCAGGAGCCGTGTGATGGCGAGTCAGGGTGCACGATGGCTACAGTGCCACAGCCAAGCCCTGGACCTCAGAGGCATGTCCTAGGGGAGGTTTTGGCTGCCCAACCCCTCCTCAGAGACCCCTGGTCGTCCCGCTCGGCAGGGAGCTGGCCCGCCCCACGGTGGGGCTGCCGCAGAGATTAGCTGGTGACACTTAAAACGTGCTGTGACACCAGGCGGCGTGACATGCAGAAAGGCAGAGTCCCTGGGGAGAGCGGCAGACGGGCAACGGGGCTCTGTGTACCGGCTCACTCACCAGCTGCATGCGAGAACACTTTCCCACTTTTGGGGTCTGACCTAACAGGGGCACGTCCCTGTGCTTCCCCCCACTTTTTTGGCCGTCGGAAAGCCTGGAAGGACTCATGTCCTCCTCCTGCGACGGTTTGCAGTTTGGGGCTGTTTCATGCAGCAGCCTGCTGCCCCCCTGGCATGGAGTGGTGGTCCTGGTGGGTTTTCCTGGTCCCCGTGCCTTCTCCGGCAGTGAGGCTCGGCAGTGGGCTGCAACGCGCTCCTCTTCTTTGTCTGACCCTCAGGTCAAGGATGAGGACAAGTCCTTAGCTGTGAAAAGACCCGTGAAGGAGGAAGGGGCTGTAAGTGTCGCGGGGCATGGGCAGGGTGGAGCTGTGTCGGGAACAGGGCTCACTCTTGGTGGGGACAAACCCTGTGCCAGGGCTTGGGGACATCATGGAGGGTTGTGGGCTCAGCATCCCCCCCATGCCATACCTTCCCTGGTCCTTGGAGAGCGTGGGTGGCTGCCCCAGGACAGAGTGTGGAGGATGGTGAGTGTTTCCAGCAGAGATGGCTGGCTGTC
>NW_009701114.1:0-265 GCF_000703405.1 Apaloderma vittatum
CCAAGGTCAGGTCAAGGTGCAATCTGGCCATGCCTTGGGGACTCAACTTGTGCAAGACCCCCCCAGCTCTGCAGGACCCTGGAGGAGCAGCCCCTCGCCCCAGGGTGCCCTGGATGTACCATGGGGGTTTATTCTTATCTGGTGGGAGGGTGCAGGTGTCACCTCTGTCCCCCAGGAGCATTGCCTGCAGGGACAGAGATGCCACTGTCCCCTCAGCCCCCCCCAAATACCCTCCTCACTGCCCGCCAAAGCAGTGGGAGGGGGT
>NW_009701114.1:339-661 GCF_000703405.1 Apaloderma vittatum
CCCGTCCCCTGCCCCGCCCCACATCCGCCGAGGTTGGCAAAGAGGAGAAGGAGCAGCCACGAAGTGTTTTTCCATTAACAAAATGTTACCTTTTAAAATGACACAATGTGGGAACGAGACATCAAACAGCCAGACGGATCGCCCGACTGAGAGGCACTTTTCCATATGCATTCAGCAAATGCATTTGTTTTTGAAAATGAAGTCCCGGGGGAGCGCAGGCGCGGAGCGGGGGAACTTGTTCAAACAATTGTAAATGCCTTTGTACGA
Organism: Apaloderma vittatum; assembly: GCF_000703405.1. Taxonomy (NCBI): domain Eukaryota; kingdom Metazoa; phylum Chordata; class Aves; order Trogoniformes; family Trogonidae; genus Apaloderma; species Apaloderma vittatum. The sequence goes on from NW_009701114.1 coordinate 607, forward strand.
TAAACAGCGGCGTCGGCGTCGCAAGAGCCGCTCGTGCGGGGACAGGGCTGCGACG
>NW_009701114.1:854-1220 GCF_000703405.1 Apaloderma vittatum
CGAGGGATGTTGGTGCCGTGTCACGGACACCCAGGCCTCCCGGGTGCAGGCTTGGGGACAGAGCAGAGGCAATTGACATGCAAATGTCCTTATTAATCAAGGACAAGAGGAGGAATGAGCAGAAAACACCAAATACAAGGGCAGAGCAGTATTTTGCACCGGATGCTTTTCAAAGTTGCTAATGAAGCATCAGCAGCTCTTTTCATAGCCAGATTATTTGCTGTCTGGATTCTCCAGCGATCTCGTCTCCTCCCCGGGCTGGGACTGGGGCTCCCTCTGCTTCCCAGCATCACCCAGTCCCGCTGGCTGCCTCGTCCCAGCCTGTCCCCAGCCCAGCTGAAATCCCCATGGTGGGAGGAAAAAATC
>NW_009701114.1:1313-1963 GCF_000703405.1 Apaloderma vittatum
ACGTGATTCCACCCTCCGTGCCCTGGCCTGGGGTCACTGTCCCCACGCTGTGTCCCCAGCTGCCCTCCCCAGGGCTCGGCCGGGACACAGAGGGATGTCTCCATCATTCATGCAAGATCCCTTCATCTTCTCCTGCTGCCAGGGTGTTCCAGAAACCCTCCAGGAACAGCTTGGCCACTCAGAAACGCTCCATCTTCCTTGCCCTTAATCTGATTTTGTGCCATTGGGCAGGTGTGGCTGCACTGGTGACTCTGCCCGCACTGGTTGTCCCATCCTTGCCGTGCTGGGCTGGTCCCATCCTCAGGAGCCCGAGCAGATCCAGGAACTAGAATTTCATAGCTAAAAAGCTGGGCATCACCTCACGTCAGCTGCTTTCCCAGCTCAGCCTTGCTGCAAGGCAGAGCCAGAATTGAAAAAAAATACGAATAAAACGCAAAAGTAGTCAAAATAAAATAGACTTGTTACAATGAACCCAACCTGAACAAACAAACACTGCCATGATTCAATTAATGAAGCAGTTAAGCATATAATATTGTTAAGCAAAGCAAAACAGCCTTTTGATGTGTTAATCATACTCGCGCCTGGCAAAAATCACAGAAAGCAAAGAAATCTGGGCTCCTACTTTGTGGGGGAGGCAGCGACACGGAGTG
>NW_009701115.1:0-18821 GCF_000703405.1 Apaloderma vittatum
TCCGCCATCTTGGGGCGGGGCCTGCTCCGCCCGCCACCTCCCCTTGAGGGCCGGGGCAGCGACGCGAAGGGGAGACCCTGGGTCTCGCTGAGCCTCGGTGTTGTCCGGCCACATCCCGTTCTTCCGAGAATCGGTGGAGTAGTTGTGTCCTTAGCAGAGCCTGAAATGGCCTGCTTTGAGATGGTGCCAGCATCCCACAGCTGTCGCTGAAATTCAGCATCGAATGTAGAGGATATAATTCACCTAAACCCCTTTGCTACGCTTCTGCATAAATCCTTCGGCTTAAGTTGTTAATACTGTGTGTTGCATCCTACGAGGATATGTGATAAAAGGGAGACCTCATCACTCTCTACAGCTCCCTGCAGGGAGGGTGCAGTCAGGTGGGGTTGGGCTCTTCTCCCGGGCAACCAGTGACAGGACGAGAGGGCACGGCCTGAAACTGCGTCAGGGGAGGGTTAAGTTGGATCTCAGGAAACACTTCCTCACGGAGAGGGTGCTCAGGCACTGGGATGCACTGCCCAGGGAAGTGGTGGAGTCATCGTCCCTGGAGGGGTTTAAGGAGAGGCTGGATGTGGCACTTAGTGCCCTGGTCTGGCCCATGTGGTGGTGTTGGGTCATAGGCTGGACTTGATGATCTCAGAGGTCTTTTCCAGCCTCAACAGTTCTGTGATTCTGTAAACGAAAGGGATGAGTTCTAGTCCACAGAGACGCTATGAGTTAAATTCATTGTTTGTGAGAGGGTCAGTAGTCATTAGCCCCACCAAAAATTGCAGATGCTGCCAGACAGATGTGTTAGAAATAACATATAAATACAACTGCTGCCTTCATACGTGTATGTGATGAGAGGTTGCTCCACCACTTAGACACAAGGTCTCCTGTTGCTATATGGAGCGGAACCATAAAATTCCTCTGACCCAAGGGCAGCCGGTGTTTTTTGCAGACCTGTGCTGTTGATGTAGATACACATAGAGTTTATTTTAAGCCTGGTGCAGCTGCATGTATTTCCTTCTTGGCCATGTAAAACCAATTTGAGACACTCACGGAAGCATAAATATTTGCTGCGCGTATGTACACTGTGATCTGTGTCTTTTATCAGTATTAATACTGAGGTTTTTTTCACTGTGAACAATGAGAAGGTAATGAGAATGACTGTACTTGTCCTTTTGATATATTCCAGGTCTCACAATGACCACGTTTTATCGTTTTAGCTCCTTAGTCTATTTTTAAACATGAGTTGTTGCCAAGTTGTTTGAATTTATTTACTTTACTTAAAGGCTTTAAAACTGACCTTTCTATTTTAAATCCCCTGTGTTCCATAATTGGTGTTTTTCTTCCTTAGGGCATATCTCATTTTGAATAAATATATGTTGTAAGTGCTGCTAAGACTCCTCTAATGATCTTATTATACACTATTGTTTGTTTCTTTAATGCTCCTAATGTTCTCAGCCCTGTGCACAGATGCTTAATTATCAACACTCTGATTTAATGTAGCAAAACTAGCTAATTTTAATCAATATACATGCATGCATGTAAATAAATAGAAAAGGAATGTGCATTTCATTGTAATCAGTCATTTAAAAAAATCAGTTTTTTCACAGATGGCACACTGGGAAGCCTAAGCCAAGTGTTTCTGCAGCCTGCGCGCCTGAATTGATTACACTGTTCCTGCGGAGATGAGAGGCTCTCCCTCATTTTGGATCCGTCCCTCACTGTGTGAAAGAGGAGTTCACAGGACTGGAGTGAGTCAGAAGAGAAGCAGCAGGCTCACTCGAGTTAGGGCGTCCCTTTGGAAACACCTGGATTCCCTTCAAACGGTTTGTGAGGGCAAGCGTTCCCACTAAGATCTGCAGTTGGACACTTTGCCTTCACTAGTGTCACTGGCAGTTCTTATGTCTGGCTCAGATCTTCAGGCCTATTTTCATGAGATGAAAGAAATCTTAATTAAGTGTTCATATCTTTGTCAGCCAGGCTCAGAATAAAAATTGAGGCAATTCCCTGGAGCTTCACTGCTTGTTATACCCTGCAGACAACAAAGATACTGGGAAGAGTAATGTGAATGTCATTTAACATCACAAAGCAGCTTTCCACAGCAGGATAGACTGATGTGGAACTACTGAGTGGGCATAAAAACTCCTCTCTTTTGCTTTCTCCTCCCCTCAAAAAACAAAACAGAACAAAACAAAAAAAAGATTAAAGGAGTCTTTTGAGAATGATTGCATTGTTTCCTGTACTTGTGAAGAGAATCGTTTAATGGTTTTACTCCTTCTATGCCCCCAGCAGCCCTGATGACCTCAGGCAAGACACTTCCTTCTCTCTGAGCCTTAATTCTTTCCTTTTTGCTAGTTCAGAGAGGATTTGTGAGCCTAAATACATTAAAAATTCAGAAGGGCTCAGCTTACAGTTATGGCAGCCAGAACAAAATCTGAGATGCAGAGAGTGCTGGTGATAAACTTTTCTTCCTCAACAGCAAAAAGACCTTGACATTGCGGGACCAAATCCTCCACTTCCACAATGGTAGAAGCAGAACGTTCTACACATATCTGCAAGACAGAAGCAGCTGCAAAAGAATGATTCAGATTCCTTTACCAGCATGACACTTAACCCCTTCCTGGTCGGCAGGTACGGAGGGAAGGAGTTTTGGTATTGTGGTGTTCCTCATTAGCTGAACTACACAGGTCTTTCAAAATCCATGTCTAGACAGGATATTTGAACTTCTGTCTTGAGAGGGTCTGGCACTGTTTTACCAAACACAGACTTTTTTGAATAATCATTTTTGAAAATAATACATGTGGCAGCAGAATGGCTGGGATCAGGTAAACGAGAAGCCAGGTTGTATTCTCCTTTAGCTTCTTCAAAAAATTAAGTTCAGTACCTGCAAGATGATTTTTGCAGTTCCAGTCTCTCTCTTGTACCATTCTTCAGTCTGTCCTTGGCTAAAAGATGTTGGTTTAGACTTGTGCTGTAACCATTCCTTCTCTGCACTCACTGAACTAGTGCCAGGTTGCTTAGGAAAGATGAGGTGCTCTTCTGCTTCGGCATTTGGTCTGTGTTTGAGAGGAAACCTGCAGACTGTGAGCTGGTAATCGTACTTGACCTCCATGGGCAGAGTTTGCATCACTTTATAGTGAAAATATTGTCCTGTTTGGGGCTAAGGAAGCTGAGGCACAGGGAGATGAACTGACTTGCCCAGTACCGTGAAGGCCAGTGAAAACAATAGGAACCTCAAGCAAGTCTCTTGTCTGGTGGCTTTTTTGCTAGTGAATAAAAGGTGCAGTGCAGGACATGTTGGAGCTCTTCCATCCCTGATGGAAGGTGCTTGACAGTGAGGGCAGTAACGAGCTACTTCTATAATTTTTTTCTATAAATTTATGCATGTGTCTACTACTCTACATTATAAAATAAATTAAAAAACAGGTGAAAGGTAACTTTTCAGACTTGATTGTTGTCTGCACTGAATAACCGTTTTTAAATTTAAAAAAAGGTTTTTCAGCATAGGGAATCTGATCTCTTTACACGGATACTGGAGTAAACAACAGCGAATCCCTTCAAGAGAGTTTAGAAAAATTAGTAGAACTGGTGCAGACAGTGTGAAAAATATCTGGACTGAGAGCATGAATTAGATTTTTGCTTCCTTAAGAGACATAAGAATGTACTGGAGTAAAAGCAAATCATTAACATATCAATGAGGGGAAAAAAACCCCTAAAATAGTCAGGAGGGAAGCTTGCCCGTTGGTGACTCACACAGTGAAATACTAGATAGCCTGGAGCCAGCACTAACAAATTTTACCAGCCTTTTTCTGGAAGATGGATTGTGCTAGAACAAGCTAATTTAGAGATTCAGTGGTTTCTTGTGAAAGAGATCAGAAAGTAATAAGATGTATCGTGATGAGTTTTGTGGTTATTGGAATTTACTTTTGTTTACTGAATTAATTGGCACCACTTTGGGATTGCTAATGTACTGTTCCAAGCTTCTGTACATTTTATTCTAGTTGATTGCTCTTAACAATATGAATTACCTTTTACCAGCAAGAGTCACTTTAACTCAGTTCCAAACCTTTTAACTCATAACAGATGGATCAGAAAGTCAGGGTTAGAAAAGCAGCTAAAGTATGACAGCATGATATAAAACTTTTATTAGCACAAGGCTCTGTTTCTGGGTTACTTGCTGTATGCTCAGGTTTTCTGAATATCAAACACTGAATAAAAATTCTTGTATTCATTTAGAGAATCAAAATCTACCAAACAAAAAGAGCTGTGGTTCATTTATATCAGCCTTCGTACAGCTAAGGAGCTATAAAAATGTCTAAAAAATAACATCATCTAAAACGGTACTTGCAATTTCAGATATCTCGGTACTTTCACACAACTAAAAGTGAGTGCTGGAAATGAGAAATGTCCTGTACTTACCCCTTGCAGCCTTCAGCCTGGACTTGCCTCTTCATGAATCTTTGCAGGGTGAACAGGAGGAGCCCGAGGACCTGAATGCTTCCCTCTCAGGGAAGCAGGAAGACCTGCTTTTTGGTGGTTGTTATTTCTTTAGACGTTGGCTCTTTGAATGGGTTGGCAGTCTGGGACGTCGGCAAAGGTTTCCAGGAGGAACAGCAGCCTGCAGCCGACGCTGCCAGAAGTGCTCAATAAAGTCATTTGTCACACGTCTCCATAAGTTGTGTGACAAAGAACAGAACCACCACCAAAGGAAAATAGTGCACGCAAAGAGAAGTCAAAGTTTGCCAGGAAATGAAGTTTACCAAGTTTCTACTATTCTCTTATGGGACGATGTAAGAATCAACTACTGTTATAGTGGGTTTTTTCCCCAAGAAGACCCAGGGAGTTTGTTTCTGAGACCAACGTATGGCAGCATCCTCTCAGTACAGGAGGATGCTCCCTTTGAAGATAAGAACATCTGTGGACCTGAATGTCAGGGATGTCACGTACTGGAAAGTTCAATTTGCCTTGAGAAACCTGCGTCTGGTTCAGTATGATTACAGAAGAACAAGACTTCCTATATCTGATCTTTGTGGCCCATGACTTAAAACTTCTCTTTCTTCACAAGGAGCCAGCTGCCCGTAGAAAATGTTCAGAATTATGGAGCAGGTCTGTATTGTTAGTATAATAAATAAATTTCTGTCAAGCAATTAGCATCCATATCTGATATGTGGCTCTTGTAGGTATGTCAGCTGTGCCATCGGGTGGAACCTTGATAATTATAGGTGATTCCAGTGATCAGTTACAGATAATTATGGAAGAGAAGGCCAAATTCCTTTCTGTGGGTTGCCACACTTAACCCTGACAGAGTTACACCAGGGTTTGAGTGTGAAGCAAAGCTTCAGTCTCTGCATACTGCAGTCTGTCTATGAGTAAACACAGCTTGTAGGTCAAGAGTTCATCAATTACAGCGTTAACCACATCTTAGTGCCTGAGATACAATCTCACGGATCTACTGCTTAGGGATATGGCCCTCTTATTAGGGATATAGCAGACTGCCCACCTTCAAAAGGTTTCCCACAAGAAAGAGCATCATTACAAAAACAGAGCGGACTGAGCTGAAGAGAAAGTTGAAACTTAAAGCCGTGTATGTCATCGTTTGCAGCTGCTGCTGTAAAAATTAATTGCTTGTTCCTAAGCAGATTGTAGATATTCTCTCAGCCACAGTTCATCCCACCTCCTATGCTGAGGCTGCACGAGAGGCTTTGGTTCCCGCCCCCACCACTGGGCTGTCTGCAGGAGCAGGGAGAGCTTTTTGCCTCTTCCCAAGGCATGTGCCACTCGAGCAAGTAATAAATTGCTTAGGGAAAAGGCAGGAAGAGCCAACTGGGTCCAGCCCACAAACTGGCAATTATACTACAATGAGTTGATGAACGAATGAAGAGATTTACCCTTTTTAAGGGCTAAGTTATGTGCGGCATAAAAACATTCAGCTGTAGCACGAGCAGTGCTGCAACTTGTTGGAGGGATGTTCTCCCATCTACGCTAGTCTCCAGCTAGTAAAGATCAGAGACTAGAAGAGTGAGTGTATCAGGCACATTTGTTAAATGATCCTGGTGCCAGAAGCAGCACAGCAGGCTGATGATCTGTGCAGAATGGTTAATTATCTCAGAAGAGAAGAGGAGACACGTCTTAAAGGCATAAAAATTAGGGAGTAGCCAGAACATAGTGACTAAAGGAAGGGGAATTTCCTAAGGGACTCGAAGGTCTGTTTTACAAAGGCACTGGCCATCTGCAAAGACCATTTGTTAAGCTGAGCAATGGTTTTTCAGCCTCGGAGGACTAGGAAGTGAAAGAATGGAAGCTAACGGCAGACTGCTTTGTGTTTTGGTTGGTTTTTTATTAGACTCAGCCCACTCACTGAGCAGCTGGAACCTCGTTACAACTTTCTCATCCCTGGGAGCCTGTGTAGCTGCTGGGGCATGCGGTGCAGAAAGGCTGCCAGCACTGCCACAGCCCAATGGTACCCAACAGACCCTTCCCAACTACTTAGAGCACTGGTACCAAAGCAGCCCATGAATCACTCAGCAATCCTTGCCTCCAAATTTGCCCTGAAGAGAGCTCTGCAATTATGTAGGAAAGCCTATGATCAACTGTGTTTAGTTGAAGGAGTGTATTTTCTTTGCCTCCATTAGAATGTGGTACTAAATAATGTGCTGCTACAAATTACTGAGCCCATCTGTATTACACTGATGACCTCCCATCTGTGGAACAGTGGAGCCAGAAGAAAAATACAGCTCTCCCGATCCTGCTGATGTCAGTAAGAGTGGCACTGATGAATTTGACAGGAAAACTGGGTAATATAACTGGCTGCTGCTTGTCATCAGCACCACCGTCAACTTGTCAGTGTTACAGGTTTTAATGGTTCTTTTATCCCAACCACAGAAGAATGGCATGAGGAGTTCCTAAACTTAAAAGAGTTCAGATGAAGGAAGTATCTTAAAAAACATTTACAGTACTTCCTTAGAAGCTTGGAAATTAAATGTGTTCAGCCAAACGTACTCTTACTCACACACATACAAAACTGCTCATGAGTGCTGCACCCTGGGCAAAAGTTTTGATTTTTTATTATAAAACCAATGAACATTTGAAATATTGTAACATGTTGAAATAAAACACAAATACATCGACATCAAAAAGTTTGCAAGCGGATATAGATAAAAAAAGCAGAAGCAATCTGGAGTCTAACAATACTGTTAGCTTGTCTTTATCTCTTGCATTCTTCTTTTCCTTTGTTTTTGAGGCGGGGAGGGATATGACAGAGGTTATCTTCAATGCCAAACAAAAACCTTGGGCAACATCCTGGCCCCAATGAGGTCAATGAATGTTTTCCATTGGCTTCAGAGATAGCACAACTTTCCTTATTACTCACAATACTCATTAACACATTTCTAGATCCTTGAACTTGCTGTACTTGTTTCTCCAGTGAGGCCATGCATTTTCTTGCTATGCATCTGCTCCAAGCCGTTTATTTTCCAGATGAAAGCTCTATTCAGTCCATTCCCCTACACTGAGACACAAACACCAAGATGTGCCAATTCTAGACAGTGGGCTGCTAAGTGCCATCAGTTAAGATTCTCCCTCACCTGTCTGTCTGAAACAACCCTGCTGTGCTAAACTGCGGGGGCCACAGTACAGCTGGCTACCACAAAAATCACGGTGCGAGAGAACTGCCCTTTAACATGTAGTAGCTAAACTCCAAATACAAATACATTCCCTCAGTTAATTGCTTCTCTGAAGACTACGGCTGCTTTGACAGCTACACAGCAGGTGAAAGCTATCAGATAAGAGCGCTGAGCTGCAGGTAAAGCTCAGAGGAGCTTCAGCATCAGGGACAAGGTGGTTGTGATGGCAGAAGCACAGATGTGTAATGATGCTGGACCGCTTTAAAGCCATTAACATCCTGTGTGGCTGAAATGAGTTTCATAGCATCAGCCAATTGGGAACAGAATGTGCATACCTTAACGTGTTAGTGACGTCGTCTTCCCACACAATCTCCAAAGGCATGAAGTCAAATGCAGGTGGAGATTTGACAAGCGCTATCTCATCTTTGGAGGGAGCACTTCTACGATAGGTCAGGATCATCTGAAGAATCTCACAGCTACAACCAAAGCTGCAGCTCCTCAGGGGTAAAGAGCTTTGGCTTTCAGTAGTGAGAGCTTGGTGTTATTTATAAAGCACAATATTCGTTTGTAACAAATTCCCTCCTCCATACTATAAGCCCTCTGACAATGAGAAATACACACACATCAATAAATATTAAAATGATAGTTTTAAAAATTTCATTCACAAATTTATATTATAATATTTAAGTAACAAAATGATAGTAACTTCCAGACATCATATTAAGAAAAACTATTTCAAAAAATTACTTCAGTCTGCTATCAAGAACAAATGCAACATGCTTTGGACATACAGACTTTTAAACTTTAGCCTACCATGAAATCTGAGGAGATAAAAAGGGTTCAGACCATCTTTCCAAATAAGTTTAAAACCTCCTTTTTTAAAATTTTCCCTTGTGGAGCAAGCTAGCCTGATGTTGGGTGAAAAGCATAAATATGTCAAGGTATGAGCCAACAAGGATTTAAAAGATTTAGGAGGTCTGAGAACAATCCCTTTGTCTCTGAACAATGCTCCCTTCTGTACATTACTAGCCTGTCGATGAGCACCTCTGCAAAAATGCCAGAGGAGACCGGACCAGCTGGTGGACCCTGAAGTACATGAAGTACAATCACGGTTAGGTACGTCCCAACCGTTTCTACAATGGCATCTAACATTACAAGCTGACAAACAACATGACAGTGAAAAGCTGAAACGACTTAACGCAACCAGTCAGAACCCATTCAACAGCTTTTAATCGAGGGCAGCAGTTTGTAACGAACGGCCACGCTGTTTCAATGCCACCGCCTGTGCACAGCGTGCTCATTCTCTCTGCTCTCTCACTCACTCACGCTCTCGGGCTCACTGCTCCTCCTCTTCCTCTGCTGGGAGGTCTCCCACAGCCTGTCTTTACTTTGGGCTCAGCACGGCATCGCAGAAAGCAGAATCCTTGCAGCTCATTGGCATGCCTGCCTAGTTGGGTTGTCACTCTGGCAGCTGCACAGCTCCCTCAAGTTTCTTTCTTCATTTTCTTCCTCTTCCTCCTCTCCTTTTTTCCAGGTACATCTGCCACGCAAACAACAGGGGCCAGTGCAAAAACCTTCCACGTGCAATCATGTCGCTGGGAACTGTTGGCTTTTTGCCTTAAGAAGGGTATTTTGGGGTTCTTAGATATGTTTTACAAGGGCCACCTACTTACAAGGGTAATCCAAAGAATATTTTTAGTGGGTTCTGACTCACACATACATTTGCTTCCGTTTCACATTTAAAAGCGCTCTGCAGAAATTACTCCCTTTAAATGCGCTAACAGTTTTTCTCGTTAACTCTGGTAGGAGCAGGAACGGGTACTTGTCACAACAAAAAAAAAAGGTGTAACAGAACCTCTCTAAGAATTAACACATACAACTAAAGGAGAAGCGTTTTTCATATTCACTTAAAAATACATTTTTGAACACTTATCAGATTATGCATTACTCTGAAAACAAAATTAATCAGATGTGCCAAAACAATCACTTACTGTTACTGGGTGAATTATTAGCAATGTCCAAGGATTTTTTGAAGGAAGCACAGACCGCATCACTACTATGTTTTGTAGATATCAAGTCCCTCGCGCCTTCTTCCATTCTTGTTTCCAAACCTTGCTGGGGCTTAATTGAAACAATATGCTTCACTAAGCATATGAGTTAAACGAAGCATATGCAAGTACAAAATATGAGAGAAAATGTCATTATTGGAGGGAATTAGGGTGTTTAAAGAAACTGCAGGACAAATTAATTTTTAAATGGTTAGAGCATTCTGGCATGACATCGACCTACCTCCTGTTTATTTGTTTTAGAAGGGAAGAAAGTATTGAAATTGTCTTTCATTGCCATTTTTCTCCTTGTTTTCCCCCATGAATAGAAGAACAGTGAGATACATTGAGGTGAAAGTATTCTAATTGTATAGTGAGGCTGAAGTCTAAGATGTCCCCAGTGACTGCAGAATAACTACAGTCTACAAATCCCTGGAGGTAGGACGGGGAGTATGATGAGCAAATTTGTATATCTGGCTTCATAGGTAATTTCTTTTTTTTTATGTCCATCCCCAAAGGATGAGTTTGCATAGCAGCAGAAACTGGCATTTGTGGCTGACATGCAGCGCAAACTCCTTCTGGCCCATCTTAAATGTGCCAGAAGAAACAATGCTGTCCCGAGGCCTCTGAACAGATTAAGATTATTCATTAAGGTACATGCAGAGCTAAAGCAACTAATTGGATGTGCAAGAGCGAGAGCAGCCTGGCAGCACTCCGGTTACTCGTGGGCTGTCCTAATGACCATTTGAAGGTTTGTGGTCTTTGAGTTAGTTAAAAGCTTTCCCCTTAAAATGGGAGCATTAGGAGTTCAGGGAGCAAAATTATTCGAAGGATCACGAGAGGTGAAAGTAGGTGTGAGGGGAAAATAAATGATACTACACGGCCGTACGAGTCCAGAGCGACATATTCAGTGATAAGTGAATGAAAAAAACAATTGGGACATTTTGAGGAGGTCCTCCTATTTCTGCAAGGGCATCACAGCAAAGGACTGATCCAAAACCCAGTCAACACTGTTCCTTTCTACTTCCCATCCCAAATAAGCCAACATTTTCCATAGCATTTCTCTGTTGCACTCTCAGGCATTTTTCTCTCAAAAAGTTTTTCACTGGTATAACATTAGTCTCACTTTATCTTCACAGGCTTTTGGGAACCACCTTTGTATTGCTGTTAATATCTCCAGGTGACCTTCCACCACAGATAAAACACAGCCCAGTTGTACACTAAACTTGGAGTGCATTTGCCTGAGAAGGCATTTTTTCTTACGTGATTAAAGCCATCTGCTCCTCTCTGCATTGCAAAATCAAACTAGTTTGTAAATATGCTGGGGAATTCCATGCTGCAGAAACCCACTGGTCACTGCATTCATCCTTCTTTTATGGGAGAGCAGGGAGGAAAAAGAAGAGGAAGCCAGGCGATGGAGAGCAAGAAAAGCCCCCCTTCCTTAGGTCACATCATCCTAATGGAGAAGACATTACCCTCTGCTCTTGGAAAGCCAGACACTACTCTGGAAATACAAAATACTCACATGCCTCAGTCCAGCTCCACCCTTTGCCTCTTTCACTTCAATTTTCTTCTTCTTCCGCTGCATTTTGCTTTCGAGTCCAGAAAGGCAGAGATGAATGCTTGCTTTGCCTTTTGGCACATTCTGAAAGCATCAGAGATTTTATAAGAAGAGGCCTGGGATGGCTGATTCATGGGTTTTTTTCAGCAAAAACATTACCTCCAGGAGTGCCTGCTGACAGTGTACAAGCAGAGTGTGTCTCTGGATAAGGTACACACCTTGGCTTAAGACAGCTGTTTGCAAAAAACTCAGCATCTTCTTCCCGCTTCTGCCAAAGAGGCTCATTTCCCTGGGCTTCTAGAAAGCATTTAAAAAGCAAGCCTTCTGCTTCTACCTGTATCACTATCCACAAACCTTATCACTTAAATAAAGATGCTCCAGCCGCCTGGGATGGTTTGAAGGCTGGTGTCATATGTGGACTCAACACTTTTAAGTCCCGGGAGTTCAGGAAGGTTGGAGGCAGTAGGAAGAGTTCATTCACTCAGGTTGACAAACACCCAGCATGGATGATGAACTCCCCCGATGTATCTTACGTGTCCTGCAAGTGTGTCCTCCAGCTCCCGCTATCTCAGGGGAGTGACCACACCAAGCACCCCCTCCCCACAGGAGAAAGTCCCCACAAACCAGAGGAGCTTGGCTCCAGGGCTGGACTGGACACTCCAGTCTGGCTGAGCCTGACCCTAGCAGAACAGGTCTCCCTTGGTCATCAACACCACTACCTCACCTTCTCTTTCTCGTCCCCTGTCTGATGCTTCTCATCTCCTGTCCAGTTTCCCCACTCTTCTGTGGGAGCCTTCCAGTCAGAGTCTAGGTCAATTGTCGAAGGATCATCTGTGAGGACAACGTACGAATGAGTTTTGTTCAGATCTGTACTACTTCCCAGGCTCACACCAGTAACACAGACACTGCAAAGAATATCTGTCATCTTCCCGCTTGCCAGCGGGTGTGCCTGTACGTACACACATGCATCTCAAACGGATTTTGAAAAGGATACATTGACTGCTGATTCACAATCAGTGACTGCATTCTTCAGGACAGGAGGAAAATTAAAGAATGGCAGAAAAACACATGGTGGAACATAAGCCCTTCCAGCCTGTGCTTCAACAAAACAAGCTTTACAAAACTAATAGCATGGCTTGTCAAACGTTTTCTTTTAATTTCATGGAGAAATACTCAGGCATATCCAGAAACACTGGCAGACATGGCAGGCTCTTCAATTTACTGCTATACACCATCCTCAGGGCAATTGTTTGTATGGAAGAGTAGCATTAGGGAAGAATTTGTGCATTCGTTAATGCTCTCACTGGCGTTTTCTTTCCTATAAGAAACAGAACGAAGTGCGTTCTTGACTTCATCTTCCTTTTCCATTTTCTTTTCTTGAATGTAAGCCAGAAAAGCACCATCACAGCACAGATTTCCAAAGCTCCCTAGCATGCAACTCTAAATATACATGAAATGGATAACACCTGCCCTGCATCAATTCTGAACACTTCACGGGGGCTAGGCAAAAATCTTTTGAAAAATCTTTTAGGTTTCTGTATCTGTCAGCATCTGGTACCTTTGAAAATCTGACTACAAGCTCTCAGCTGCCTCTCCACAAAGCACTGGCAAATGATTCCCAGGCAAGAAGGCAAACCAGACCAGACTAATTCCTTTGCCCAAGCTGAATGAGGTGCAAAAAAAGCAGATAAATCAACACAAGATGTTGAAAGGACTACTTGGTTATTTTTTAATGGTTAGAATGTAACCATTTTAAGTCTTACCCTAAGAGGGAGAAAGACTTTGAAAACACAACATACAATAATAACTCTTAGCTGATCGCATCTCTTAAAATAAAAACAAAACAAAAAAAATCCCTAGCTGGATGGAAAAACTTCTAGCTGAAGCAGGGCCAAAAACAAAAGCCTGCTGGGGATGATAAAAGAAAACTGTTTCCAAAAAGTTGCTCTGTCCAGTTTGCTGCCAAATGTTATAAACATGATTATAAGCATTGCTCATGTTTCTCAGTTTAAAATGTATGCTCTGTACATAGACAGTATTTATTTCCTTCTTCAGAAGGGATAGGAGCAAATATTTTTGAATGCATTCCCCCCAAAACATTCCAATCTAAGTATTTTAGGGAAATGAATGCATCTAGATTTGAGAGATGCACAATATACATGAATGAGTTAGGCGTCTGCAGAACAGTTTGTGTAAGCTGTAGCATGGGATATCACCACCAAAAAAAGCTTCTGCTGCTTCTCTCCAGGTGGGCTCCTTGGGGTTCTGGCTCACAAATTCTGGAGGGTTTAGCTGTCATGGTTGATGGCAACACCAACCTGCACTCCCCACGCCAGATCTGTGCCACGATGTACATCAGCATGAGGACACAGCAAGTCCCAGATTTTCAGCCCATGCATGGCACGCTCTGCCTCTGCACCAAAATACCACAAATGGGCCACAGCAGCAAAAAAAGAAAGGCACAACTTGTAATTTTCAGTTATTTAATTTCTGATCTCTCAAAAAAGCCTGCTTATGTAGTTATGTTTAAGCAGGAAGATAGTTTTACTGGCTAACTTCCTGCCGTGGGCTTACATTCGTGTTTCACCCTCATCATGTGGGGAGGCACGAAGCTCAGCCAAGCAGCGGTGACTCTGCCTCGTCTTAGAATTACTCTTCTCAAAGCATTATGTCCCAGGGGTGTTTAAAATCATCTCTGAGTACAATGAAGTGCAATATAACGTTCTTTGTAATTTGCTGCATTTGATGGGAAAATCAGATTAAAGGTACTCATCCTTGAGCTCTGGTTTAACATGTCTCCTGTTCTGTTTCCCTTCTACAGTGCTATTTCCTTTAAACTTGGAATATTCTCTAGTATTTTTAAATCAGCAACTGGCTCTCCTTGGGTCGTAAATTGTCTCACAGGCTAAAACTACTCAGTAATTCCTTAAGTAGGAGAAAAGCATGACCACAAAAAGGAACGTGCTGTGCAGCAGCAAGAACTCCTGTTTGCCTGATGTGTTTAGCACTAACGGACGTGATCTCTCCCAGCGCGTTTACAGACCGACATCTTGATAATACCTGCTGTTCATCTGTACAAAACCAGTGCTGTTAAATGTCATTTTCCAACTAGGTTCTTAATTGCAACCCATCTCAGTCCCTCAGCAGCTCCACCCAGACAAAGCTGTACTTTTCTGTTCCCTGCTGGCAGCAAACAGGTCCCAAATGTAACGTGCATTTCAGGGCCAAGGTCACTTCCACATACACCATGTAATGAGTCATAGATTCAATTTAGGTTGGAAAAGACCTTTAAAATCAAGTCCAACTGCTAACCTAGCGATGCCACCTTCACCACTAAACCATATCACTGAGCATCACATCCTCAATTCTCAATTCTTTTAAATACCTCCAGGGATGGTGACTCAACCAATTCCCTGCTTAACAACCCCTTTCATGAGGAAAATTTCCCTAATATCCAATCTAAACTCTTCATCTAGCAGGGCAAAATCCTCAGTGGACTGCATGTTGTCTATGGCACAGAGTCCTTCTGTGGCTGCTGTAGAAAATCCATCCCTTAGCAAAAGGCAGTTGGCTGTGGAATGAGCATGGTCCTAAGCCAAATCCTTGCCCAGCCCTCACTTGTGGACCAAGTGGAACACATTCAGTGCAAATGGATGGAAAATTTCCAGTCTAAAACTTGCATTTATGTGTTGCAGGTCAAAATTACTGCTACGAACAGCTGGGCGTAGGAGGCCCTCACTTGGCACCTTCCTCCAGCATAATTCAGTAGGTGCAAAAATACCAAATAAATCCCAGACTGAAGACTTCTTTAAATTGAAATTGCTTGCTCCCATGAAGCGAAGGAATTAAAATTAATTTTAACCCCAGGACAGAGGGAAGGATGGGAGTCAGGAGTCACAGGAGCTTTCTGAAAGCTCCGAGGAAAATCTGCCTTGGCAATCAAGAAAGATTCATTGGAAGGATGCCAAGTCACAGGTAAGAAGACAGCCCTCATGGTCATTACAAAGCACAACATGGGTCTCCTGAGACTGCCCTGCGCTGTTGCCAAGGCACGGGTCCACTGTGCTCAGAAACAGATACACGGGATGAAATTCGTATTTTCTTGCCTTGGAACCACACACAGGTGCTCTAAAACAGCCCAGCCGGCCCCACCGCATGAATTACACGTTTTGTAACAGCTGAACCAGCCACTGCCTATTTTTGAGAGTTAAGCACAAGTCCCTAAGTGTCACCAAAGGGGCAGTGACAGATGTGAGGTATAGGTGCATATGTGCAAGCAGTAAAGCCACTGAAGTAAAGCCCTGAAGAACGAGAAGATCCAGAACAATCCTGCAGAACTAGCAAGAAAGGTGCCTGGCAAAACCAGAGCAGTTCCTGGGGTCGAAAATAAAGTGAGTTATGCCAGAAGCAGAAGACATTCACCTCCCTTTCTTTTCTCTTCATAGCAGGGATGACAAGTATGCAAACACTAATGATGAGCAGGAAAAAATGAAGATGAAAGAAGTTGTCCACTTTGGGACCTCCTTCCCTTATGGAAGAGTGCTGGCCACCTCAACCTCCTGGTAGGACTGCAGCCATCAGTGCTAACCATGTGGCTTCAGCCCCAATACACTGAATATCCCTTGCTAACGAAGGCTTAGATTGCTAAGGACTAATTGTTTGAATATGCAGAGATAATGACTGATGCCAGAATGAGGATTACAGAATGGCTGAGGTTGGAAAGCGCCTCTGGAGACCAGCTAGTCCCACCTTGCTGCTCACACCAGGCTCAGCTAGAGTAGGTTGCTCAGGGATGTAGCCATCTGGGTTTTGAATATCTCCAAAGCTGGAGATTCTACAACGTCTCTGGGCAACCTGTTCTGCTGCCTGACTGCTCTCACCGTAAAAAAAAAGAAAACCTTTTGCTTATGTAGAATTTCCTGTGCTTCACCTCATGCCCATTGCCCCTTGCCCACTCTCTGGGCAGACCAGAAGCACCCACTCCATCAGGTGTTTGTACACATGGATGGACTCTGCTGAGCCCGCTCCAGTATGTCCATGCCCATCTTGTACCGAGGAGTGCAGAGATGGCACAGCATTCCAGATCTGACAGTGATTAAGAATTAACCATCGGCAATGCATATCATTAAGGAATGTCAAACCAGCCTGATTTATAAGTCTTTTAAACATTCCCATATCACAGTAACTGTTCAGTTCCCTAACTACTAATTCCCTCCCTCTCTTTTTGTATCTATGCTCTCAGTTGCGACAACACTTAAGCCTCAAACCTTTTGTGAGTTAGGGTGTTTTCACTGTTACTCGCACTTCACAGAAAGATAACCCGATGCGGAGCAGGGAGCCGGCCAAGGCAGGAGTCCAGCATCCAGCTCCTTCTTCTGTACCAGCCCCACACAGAACAAAGAGACTCATTAAATGTACTGATCTGGATTTGATGAAATGACCCCAGCTCATGTTCAGGTTACGAATGGCATTTTTTTTAGTTCACAGGCCTGCAAGAGCTAGCAGGCCTTGTTTAACTGTCAAAGAGCTCATTTTGCCTGCAGCACAGATGTAATGCCAACCATTACCTCATCTAAATTCAGGGAAATACGCATTCGTGACACTCCCCTCTGCATCAATATCAAGGCTGATGATTCAAAGGAAAAAAAAACTACTACTCCTAAGCAGGAGGCTGTAAAGCAGGCAGAAATCCTTCCGTTTCTGCTTTCAATCAAAATGCTTCCGCTCCGACGTCTGCAGGAGCAAGCTGCTGAATTTGCTCCTGTCTGTTCTGCTCTCGGACAGACACGGCACCGAAAAAGTGGAGCTCTGCCCGGCTTTGCAAGTGCAGATCAACCCCAGAGCGTGCCAAGTGTGACACGTGCTAAATGCAACGCAAGGAAACACTGCCCAAGAGCTGCCAACGTTGCCTCCCTCCATCCCGCGCAGAAGAGCCTGGGCTCAGCAGCAAGGGTACACAAACATGGCACTCAGGGAAGGAAATGCTCGGGGTTGGGCTGGTGGGTTTTGTGTTTGTTTGTTGATTTCTTTGGTTTTTTAAAGTAAACTTTGCTATTTTAAAATCCTCTCATGGCCAAACTGATGTGTCTGCTGCAGTCTCAGTTACCACTGGGCAGAGAAGCGAAATGACCGCAGTGTTTTCTCCTCAATGCATTCAACTACTCTGGGTTCTTCTGTAGATTCTGGTGATCAGAGCAGCAAGAGCAAGAAGGGGACTGCTCAGTTCGTCAGCCATCATTCCTGCAAATGCATGGTAAGGCCTCCCAACAACAGGGTATAAATAGATACTTGACTCAATCCTAACAAAAAGGTCAAGAGAAAAGGCCATCTAATACCCGCACTGCTCATGCCAAATTATTCCAACCATTCAAGGCCCACATTGGCCTTTCAAGCAGATTTTAAAAGTGAAAAAAAAACAAACAGCATTACCAAAGGACTGAAATCCTGATGGCTGCAGTCCACTGGAGTTGGATTCTGCTTCTGAGTTCTGGGTATTACAGAGGAAATTTTAAGCCTCTAGCAGCACCCTGTCCTCCCTGCACTTATTCTCCAGTAACCCTACTGAGCCTGGGCTGGGGACTGCCTGGAAAGAAGCTGCTCACTCCACCTTCCCCACCCAGCAGTGGAGGAGATGGAAACACAATGATTCAGCTACAAAAATCAAACCCAACTTTGAATTCATTTCACAAATTTAGTAATCGTAGAATCACAGAATGGCCTAGGCTGGAAGGGACCTTAGAGGTCATCTAATCCAACCTCCCTGTCATGGGCAGGGACGCCTCTCAGCTAGATCAGGCTACTCAAGGCTCCGTCCAACTTGGCCTTGAACACCTCCAGGGAGGGTCCAGCCACAACTTCTCTGGGCACTTTATTCCAAAGTCTTGCCACCCTCGTACTGAGGAATTTCTTCCTAAGATCTAATCTAAATCTACTCTTCTTCAACCTAAACCCATTTCCCCTTGTCCTATCTGTGGACACTCTTGTAAAAAGTCCCTCCCCAGCCTTCCTGTAGGTTCCCTTCAGGTATTGGAAGGCAGCGGTTAGGTCCCCCCAAAGTCTTCTCTTTTCAAGGCTGAACAATCCCAGCTCCCGCAGCCTGTCCTCATAGCAGAGGTGCTTCAGCCCCTGCATCATCTTTGTGGCCCTCCTCTCAACATGCTCCAAAAGATCCATGTCCCTCTTAACGATGGGGACACCAAAACTGGACACAATCTTCGAGGTGGGGTCTCACAAGAGCAAAGTAAATGGGGAGAATCCCCTCTCTTGACCTGCTGGCTGTGCTTCTCTTGATACATCGCAGGATGTGGTTGGCCTTCTGGGCTGCATGAGCGCACTGCCAGCTCATGTTGAGCTTCTCATCTGTTAATACCCCCTAATCCTTCACTTCAGGGCTACTCTCAACCCACTCTGTGCCCAGTTTGTGTTTGTGCTTAGGACTGTCCCGACCCAGGTGCAGGACCTTGCATTTTGACTTGTTGAAGCTCATGCAGTTTGCACTGGCCCATTTCTCAAGCCTATCAAGGTCCCTCTGGATGGCATCTCCTCCCTCAAGAGAGTCCACAGCACCACACAGATTGGTGTCGTCGGCAAACTTACTGAGGGTGC
>NW_009701116.1:0-500 GCF_000703405.1 Apaloderma vittatum
CGTAATCTTTCTGTGGTGCGCTCCTTCTCTCGGCTGCCAGTCAGGCACCACACGTGCAATGTGCATAATGAGGAGAAACCACAAAAAGTAACCAGCATACGGCTTCCAAAGAGCTTTTGTTCCCTCCTGCTCTCCAAATGTATCCTTAAAGTTTAGCTCTCAGAGTGTAGGCAAGCACACAGACAGAAAGAGCCCTGAGGAGAGCTTAAGGAAGGGAGAAGGGATCACTGCTTGCTGTGTGGGGAGAAGCCATGCCATCCCTGAACATGCCAGGCACCCAGGTCACTCCTGCTGGCTCACCTTGAAGTTCTCCACAATGCGCTGTGGTGTGATAGATTTGGGAATAAAAAATTTCTCTGGATGTGGAAGCGAATGAGAACCTGCAAAAGGCACATCACCAAGTCAGAGAGAGGATGGGTTTTGTTCCAGGGCAAGCAGAGCCTCTTGTATCGTGTTTTTTTTTTTCTGTAAGCTGAACAATTCAGCAGAAATAACACATT
>NW_009701117.1:0-317 GCF_000703405.1 Apaloderma vittatum
TTAATTTTATTTTTTTCTATATAAAAAAAGAATTACTGACAAAGTGCTTTACTGAGGATCGTCACCAGTGAGGCAGAGGGTGTTTGACAAGAGGTGTTCACGAGAGCAAGGGAAACTGAGGCACGGAATGGTTACATCCGCAGTGACTGACTCCGAAAGGGGACCCGGCTGCTCTCAGACCTGTGCTGTGACCCCCAGGACAGCCCATATGCACCACGAGCACCGTGAGTCCCCACACCAGGAAGGGCCACCTGAGGGGCCAGAGCCCTGCCCAGCTCTTGGGCACCGTCACCGCGGCGGAGTCGCCAGCTCGGGCG
>NW_009701117.1:432-2263 GCF_000703405.1 Apaloderma vittatum
CGCGGGCGCGGTGAGTGGTGGCCATCCTGCGCCCCGGCTCTGCCAGCGTCTGCGGGTGGGCTGGAGCGAGTGGGGGACACAGACCCCCTGGGCTCTCCAGCCCTGGCCGTCGTGGAGTCCAGCACCGCTTGGGCTGTGTTTGTGCACGACAGCCCGGGGTCAGCAGCATCTCTTCTTGGGCTTGTCGTTGGGAGTGAGTTTGATGGAGTCGGTTAAATAACTCTCAAAAATCCCTTTATACTGGAAAAATCAGAGAGGAGAAAGGGTGAGTGGCATCAGCTCAGAGCCAGCCTGAGCAGACCGAAGGACTTGGGGAGCACAGGTTCAGTGCTGATCAAAGACAAAACCCAGGGAAAAGCCGCTCAGTTGAGCCGAGGAGCGGGACCCACGCTTGCTTGGCGTGGGGACAACAAGGTCCCCGTGGGGTGGCCGCTAGAGGACAGTCGCTGTGCGGTGCCACACGCCCCGTCACCGCGGGTGAAGCCAAAGAGCAATTCCTATTCTTTTCTAGCTAAATATCGATTTTAAGAAATCAAATACAAATGTGTTTCTCTTTCCTGGGGCTCTCCTCCCTGTTACAAATGCAAACTGTTCTGCATCAGAGGGTGGCCTGGGAGGGTCGCTCAGACCAAGTCCGGGTCCTGCTCCCTCCACCCCAAATCCCTTGCACAGGCTGGGGGTGGGAAGGATGCTCACCGTTGCTAACGCCTGCTTTGCGAGGGTCTCGAAAGCCTCCGCCACGTTGATGTTGTTCTTGGCGCTGACTTCAAAATATGGGATGTCTTTCTCTTTGCACCAGGCTGAAGCCATCTCCTTGGGGACCTGCAGGGAGCGAGGATGGAGGCACAGCACGGCCTCACGCAGGGCTGCCCCCAGCTGCTGGAGGGGACCCTCCTCGCCCACCCAGGCACTGCTGGGTGAGGGCAGGGCGCAGGCAGCTGTCAGAGCTGCTTAATTCCCGCTGCCTTCAGGGGGGACAGTCTCTACTGAGAGGGGCACACAGCTTGTGCCCCCCAAGAGGCATGGGGGAGGCGACAGCAGCGGGTCCCCAGCAGCTCCTTGCCCTGGATTTTGTGCGAGCATTGAAGGGAGGCTGGCTCTGCAGAAGCATCAATGCTCGTAAGCCATTGGGGCATTAAGGTATCCCACTCCACATGCCCTGCTCGCTCTCCTCCGCCCTTACTTGGCGATCGCAAATGTCTATTTTGTTCCCCAGCACGACCATGGGGAAATCTTGCTCCCTTGGAATGACTTTCTCCAGAAAGTCATCTCTCCAGTTGTCCAGGGACTCGAAGGACTCCCTGTCCGTCACGTCGAAGGCCAGCATGCAGCCGTCTGAGCCTTTGTAAAAGGTCGACACCATGGATCGGAATCTCTCCTGTCCCCCCGTGTCCCAGATCTAGGGCAGAGAAGGGCACGGGTGTGACACGAAGGGCACGGGTGTTTGCAGCTTCAGAGAGTGCTGAGTTCCCAGAACTCCTGTGGGATTTCATACACTTCATGGATGCTCAGGGCTGCTGAAAATCAGGCCCCACAAATCCACACCCCCCTGACCTCAAGATGCCAGTTGGCATTTGGGGACAGCAGGACATGGAGGGACACAGCCACAGGATCGCGGTGGGCACCCCGGGCAGTCTCAGCCCCACTCACCTGCAGTTTTAGGGGAGTGTTGTCCACCGCGACGACTTTGGTCAGGATGCTGGCGCCCAGCGTGGTGCGGTAATCCTCGTAAAACGTCTTGTGCACGTACTGGTGCAGGAGGGAGGTTTTGCCCACGCTGGTGGGAGGGAAGGGACACGAGTGAGGCTTTACTGTGCTGGGGGGGTCAGCA
>NW_009701117.1:2275-2509 GCF_000703405.1 Apaloderma vittatum
GTCCAACACACAGGCTCCGGGCCCAGCCCCCGCGTGGGGCTTCCCACCCACCGCCAGCGCCGCTCCTTACCCCAGAGCTCCTATGATAATTATCTTCAGATCCACCTTCTTGCTGGCATCCATGGACTGGCCCTGCGGGACGAGAGGGGGTCACCAGGCTGCAGGGAGGGGACCAGCTCCCGATGAACCCCGTGGCGTTGGCGGAGCTGTGGGAGCAGACGCCGCTCCCCATGG
>NW_009701118.1:0-958 GCF_000703405.1 Apaloderma vittatum
AGAAGGGGGAAAAATAAAAGAAGGGGGAAAATAAAAGAAGGGGGGAAAAATAAAAGAAGGGGAAAACCATTCTGTCTGTAAATATTAGTCAAAGCACACAGCATTTGGTTTAAGAAAATGTAGACTCCAGCCCGAGAGACAGGAGGTTCGGTTGTTTCTGAGGGTTTGTCACGCTGTCAAAGCGGACAGAGAAGGAAGCAAGGAGCATCGCCCTCCTCACCAGCCTCGCCTCTTTATAGTAACACCAGCTGGCACTGAGCTAACGCTCACCAGCAGCTCCACGTCACCTCTAACTTGGGAGCCCAATTAACCATCCTGACACTATTAAGAAAAGCCAACCCTCCTCTCACCATACACAGAAATACTGAGTAACATCTGCATCGAGCCTTTGGTTCTGCCAGGCTGAAGCTTCCCAAGTTAAACCGCAACAATACCCACAATTTCTTGATTTTTAAGCTGAACACGCCAAGCGGCACGTTTTTACCTTCCATCTAGTTCTCTTACTGCGTCGGCTGCATCTCGTGGATCTTCAAACTCCACAAAGGCAAACCCAGGAGGATTTCTCGCCACCCAGACGCTGCGCAGTGGTCCATAGTAGCCAAAAGCTCGCTCTAACTCCGTTTTGTTGCCATTGTTCCCAAGGTTACCCACATAAACCTTGCAGTCCAGCGGACAAGAGTCACGATGCATTGCTAGAACAAAAAACAAAAAAACAAAAAACAAAACCCTCATGTGTAAGTAACGTGCATCAAGTATTTATTCACTTATACGGGAAGTAATCCTGTTGGTTGCTATTCCCAGAAACTTCATGATACCACAGGATAGAAACATTAACTGTGTGGAAGGGACAGAGTGTTTCAACACAAATTTTAAAAGCCAGCAGCAATACTGGTGGTTAAAAATCACAACTTCGAGGGATTTCGCTGACTTTAAAAGCCCCCAACTCTGAAGGCGGGTG
>NW_009701119.1:0-1715 GCF_000703405.1 Apaloderma vittatum
CCTGGCCGTGATCTCCCTGTTTGTCAGCACTACCATATTTGCTCATCTGAAGCCTCACTCCTTCTCCTCCCCATCCCTGGACCTGGTGGTGTCAGTTTTGTACTCGGTGGTGCCTCCAGCAGTGAAACCCCTCATCTACAGCCTGAGAAACCAGGATCTCAAGGATGCCCTAAGGAAAATGATTAGTGGAGGCTTTTCCATAGCAATTAACTGACTATTTTCTTTTGCAGAGCATTCATAATGTAACTTATTACAGGCCAATTCTGCCTCTTTAGTGTCTTTGAGATGATGGTATGAAAATTTTCTTCATTTTTCTTGTGATAACATTGTGCACAGTGACATGTTATTACTGATCCCAGTTGAATTCACTGTCTACGTGTTCTTTTGTTGTTGCTAATGTTTTCTTACATTTGATAATATTTTCAGGCCCTGTCTAATTCAGTGTCTGCTTTTCTTTTCCAACTGATCCTGTTTGCAGAAGTGGAGGGCATATGAGTCCCAACACAGCAGTATGGCCAGGGAGCACCATGGGCACCTCTGGCACAGAGCTGACATCTCTGACAACATTTCTATCAGGGAAGGCAATCTTCTCAGTGTAGTGCATGAAGATGTAGGCACCTGGGAGCGGCTGCACCAGAGCAATTGTCAGTGAACAGCTCTCCTGGATGGGGTTGAACAGAACTAGTGTCCAGTGCCTTTTACTTTCCAACTCAGTCTCTCCTAAGAGGAGGCACTTTCTTAAGGGAACAGTGTGTCTGTGCAGATGGTGCCTGCTGCCTGAGGGGAGAACACTGGTGTGTGCAGCCAGTGCCAGGGTTGGGGATGCAGAACGGCTCTGGGTGGTCCTGGTTCCTGGAGTGACCGAGGCCACAGCTGGATCTTGTGTGCCATTTAGGGTGTGCCGGGAAGGAAAACAATCACAAGGAAATGAACGGTGGCACCTCCGCCGAGGAACAGCCAGAAGAGAGGACCAGCAAGAGTATTCCATTCCACATACACAATGCTCAGTGTAAAGCTGAGTGATCATGGGGTCTAAGACTTCTTCTTCTCTGGCCAGCATCTGAAAAGGACTCTGTCTCATCTCCTTCCTTGATCCTGATCCTGAGTTTCTGAACCCAGCCCCTGTGCTGGGTTCCTCTGTGGTGCTTAACCTGAGACTGCCCCGGTGCCACCAGCTCTGCAGCACCAGCGGGGACTGATATCAAAGAGCTGGGGGCCACTTCAATATCAGTTTTACATACAGTTGCATGTATATCTTTGCTTTAATTTTCTCCTGATCAGTACTCTTACTGTTTTATTAAAGGTGGTTTAGTTTTCTTTCCCAATCCGTAAGACTCCCTGCGTTTTCCTTCCTGTTTTCAGAGGGAGAGGGTTTAGAGAGCATCTGTCAGCATTTTCCTCCCCCTCTACTCTGCTCTGGTAAGGCGCCATCTGGAATATTGTGTCCAGTTCTGGGCCCCTCAGTTTCAGAAGAACAAAGAAATTGATGAATTTATGTTAGTGTGAAGGAATAAAATGTTTGTTTTCTTCTGCACATAATTTATAGTTTGAGTTCATCCCAGCCTGTCTACTGTTATTTCTGTTCTTGTTGATGTTTTCTTACATTTGATAATGTTTTCATGTCCTTTGTAATTCAGTGTCTACTTTTTTTTTCCGACTGATCCTGTTTGCAGAAGTGGAGGGCAGATGAGTCCCGGCACAGCAGCACAACCGGG
>NW_009701120.1:0-336 GCF_000703405.1 Apaloderma vittatum
CCCTGCCTGTGGGCTTCAGGCAGATCAAATGGGCAAGGGAATGAAAACCCCGCGTGCTGCATTTATGGGATGGGGTCCTGAGGCTGTGGGGACCCCCCCGGACACCGTGGGGGCTCATCTCACCGATCACCATCATGTAGTCCCAGTGGTCGTGGCTGCAGATGTAGAAGTGGAGCCCGCGGGCGGTCTGGGTGCGGATCACCAGCGGGATGTTCTTGTCCATGTTCTCCAGCATCCCGATGGTCCAGGCTGCCAGGAACCACAGCACCAGGAGCAGGATCAGCCCCAGCATCTTCAGCACCTGCCCGCTCGACACGTAGGGCACCCGCTGGGCCG
>NW_009701121.1:0-2467 GCF_000703405.1 Apaloderma vittatum
GCTGCACGGGAACCGGGTGAGAACGGCCAAGTGTTATAGGATGGCTGCAATGCTGGTGCTGGGAGGGATGGGGTGGGATCGTGCCGTCGTCCACGGGGAGGAAACCCTGGTGGGAAAATTGCTGCTGCTGCGGGTCACGGGGCCGTGATGCTCCGTGCCATGCCAGCCCCCTGCGGGAAGCCCAGTGGGGTGTTAGAAGGTGTTACAGGTACTCATCCCCTCCTCTTTATGAAACTAAGGAGGTGGGTGGCATCACCCACCCTCCAGAGGTCACACCCTTGGAGACTTTCGGGGTCTTGCAGCACCTCCTGCCCGTCCCATGTTTGACATCCAGGTCCAGATTCCTTGGGAGAACTGATGGTCTTTGCTGTGTTTGTGTCCTGGGAAGAGCTGTTGGCTGGTGAGGTGCTCCCTGGGGGGGCTTGGGAATGGGGGTGCTGCCCCCCAGCTTGTGCTCAAGTTCCTCCACAGGTGCCATTAGGCAATCCCGGCATATTTCTTTTTCCAACATTTCCTTCTCTTCTCTGCTAATGTGTGAAAGACCGACCCAGAGGGGAAGCTGACTCACTGGGCAGAGGAACGGTAAAACGGCATCTATACAAAACAAGCCGAGAGAACCTAGAAGTGATTCCCTGTTTGAGCAGGATAACGAAAAAGTTTTGGGACGCTTCATGTTCCAGCAAGGACGTTGCATGCAGCCCTGCACTGGTCACTCGTTTAAAAATACCCAGATTTCCCTTTATAAATAAAAAGGACAATAATATTTCCTTTAGAGGGAGGCTCAAAATTTGGAAAATCCTGGTGACTGCTTTGGCTGAAGCGCAAAAGGCTCAGGTGGAAAGCAAGCGGCAGTGCAGGGAGTGGGGCGATGCGGGGAGACTGTGTGCCCACCCAGGAACTCCCACCGTAAAGCTCTAAAGGAGTGTTTTTCCTGAACTTTATATTTCAGTTCATACTCTTGCCATAGAGCTCCTCTGGGGACACCGGAGAGGGAAGAAGGGGCTGTGAATGGGGTTGCTGGAGGTGTTTCCCAAAGTGCGTCGGGTAAATTCAGTTTCCCAAAGGAAACAACACAGAAATATGGGTAGAATTACTCAGAATTAAAGCAGCCTCAGTTCGGTAGTGCTGGCGTGACACTCAGGTCCCACCTTTGGCTCAGCCTCTGGTTACAGCTCTCAGTAAGCTACAGCTATTTGCTTTAGGGGGGGGGGAGGGCTGTTTGCTTTGGACAAGCTGTTACATGACCGTGCCGCAGCGTGCCAACTCCGGGCGAAAAACTAGGTGGAAATAGACTCTCCTCTTGAATTTCTCATCTGCGCCACTGGCTTTGCATTCTGCTGTAGGAAGGGGCCCTTTAGAAGATCTCGGAAGACTTTGAAACTGTGATTTTGGTGCCAGGCAGGGGTGCTGGAGGGTGGTGAGCGGTTTTCTCTGCCACTACTCACCCCGGTACCCAGATTGTGGTCTTTGGTGTTGGCAACATCCCGGGGGCTTAGCAGGACTCAGCGGTTAATTTTCAACACAGCTTATTTTCTTTTCCAAGTAGCTTTGGCTTAGTTGCTGCGTCCCCTGAGAGACATGTGAGTCTTGGGTCTGTCCCGCTGCTCTCTTTAATGTGCTTCGTTGGAGAGAGAAGTGTCCCCTCCTCGTGACAAATTCTTCATTTAACGTCACATCACACTGTAAGAAAAAAAAGAAAAAAAAAGTAAAAGGTTGCACCGTAAGGCAGAAAGTCCAGTGTTATCTGGCAGGGTCTCAAGGCTGCCAAGCGCGCTGTTTGGAAATAGCCTTTCCTCCTGCCTCCCCCTGGGTGGCTGCTCTGTCACTTGTGGGGCCAGGAGATGTCCCTCGGGGCTGTAACTCGGTATTACTTTGACAGGGAGGGATGGCTGCAGGTCAGGGGCGCGCGGGGACGAGGGGAAACCACGGAGATCTTGAAGTCCCGTGTGTTAAAGGGTGGGTTAAACTCACGGTTGTTATATTAATGGGATTAAACCCGTGAGTCAAGAGGCCATTTTGCCCAGCTCACAGCACAAGTAGTGGCTGAGGAGCCCCTTGCTACCTGGAGTAACTGCAGAGCAATGCATGCAGCCCCTCTCTGCACCTGGCCATAGCTATGGGGGTTTCAGTGCTTGCACAGGGCTGTGAGGGGCCAAGATCTTCCACCCTGCACAAACCCTGCTGCCCTTGTGCCTGGGGAGCCGGAGCAGGGGGCTGATGTGGAGCAGGTTGGGCAAAATATAAAAACTGGAGATAAAGCCAGCCTTGAAGAAACCCCTGCGGGAGCAGGGCTGTGCCACAGGGGACGATCCTTGGTGGTGGGGATCCAAGGACCGGGCAGGTCTCCAGGTCCTTCGTGCAAAATACACGTCCCTTCCTCCTCGGCGAGAGGAGGGTTGGTGGTGCCGCGTGTGGTTTGGAGGGGCTCCAAGAGCTGCCTGGAAGCGATCGGCACCCTGTGCTGATG
>NW_009701121.1:2530-7050 GCF_000703405.1 Apaloderma vittatum
AGCAGCACCCCCAGCAGCAGGAGTCGTCCGTCACGGAGAGCCATCCGCCTGGATCAGGGGCGTGGGAAAACCGCAGCCTCCGTGATGCGGAGCTGCATTTCCAGACTTCCCAACTGCAGCTCGCGGTATTTTTGGTTTACGGCACCAGGCCCGGCTCCAGCAGCTCCCGCCGAGCGGCAGAAGGGGCCCTGGACGGCCACCCCCTCTAAAAATCCGGCGGGGCCCCCAGCCTCCACGGCTGCCAGATTCTACCCCGGGAGCAGCTCTGCCCCAACAGGGAGCGCGTCCCCTGCAAGCCCACGGCAACGTGCAGACCACGCGAATAAATATTATAAAAATGTAGGCGGAAGCGATAATATTTATGCCCTAGCAGGTCTCCGTGCTGGTTGCATAAGACGTCGTGTATTCTTTCCATCCCCGCGTCCTTTGCTTTCCCAAGCAGGAGGGCTGCCAGCAGCGCTGGCGACGTATGGGCAGCGTTGAAAAAAATCGTAATTGAAAAAGAAAGAAAGAAAAAAAAAAAGGTATTTTCTGCTCCCCCTGGCTGTGAGCGAAGAAGCTGCTCAGCAGGGTGAGCCGAACTGCCTTTACAGAGCGGAGGGAGGGGGACGACGCGGTCTCCGTCCCTCCGGTGACTCAGCCCTGCAGGCTGGTGACTCAGCACCTGCCACCTGCCCTGTTTTGGAGCCAGGTTTCCAAACAGGGAGCACCGACTTGCTGTGCTTTCCTACCCAGCATCCTCCACAGACCCCTTCTGCGAGGTTTCCCGTGCACATCCCAGCCCCGTGCTCCCCGCGGGGGGAGATCTGAGCAGGCTGCGTCAGGTTCCCCGTTAGATCGGATGAACTCTCTCCAGGAACTGTGTATCTTGCTAAAAAAAAAATAAATTCCCTCCTGCAGCTCAGGTGCATGTGCTTGCCCGCTTTGACATTTTGCTGCAGGCTGGAAAACCAGATCCAGCTTCCAAATGTGGGATCGCGGGGCTTTTTTTAGAGAGGGGCTCACGCTTCGGGAGGGCTAAAATGAGCTGTCCTCACCAAAAGCTGATTGCAAAATTGTTCATTTCTGGTGACAAATGCTATTTCAGCTGCCGCGGGAAGAGAGCAGAAGAGATGTTGATTGGGTCATGACCCAAGAGGAAAGAGGCCGGGTGCTTCTCTGGTGGCAGGATCAGGGCAAAGAATATTTGCATTTCCCAAACGGTTTCTTTGTGGCTACGAGAAAATTGCAGGCAAACTGTAATGTAAGAAGCAACTGGGTTTATTGCATCTCTCCTTAAGTTACATCTGCTTTACCCCTGCTGCAGTAAAAATCTAAGCAGAATAAACCCTTACGACGTTGGCTGCTGGCCCGGGTGATGCGAGGCCACCGCAGAGGTGGGTCCAGACACGGTTTTACTTGTGCAGAAACCAGCGTTGGCTTCTCCTCTGGTGCTTTCGGCTCCAGCAGGAGCTCGGTGAGGTGTATTTACCTTGCAGTTATACCTCAATCACGTTCTCAAGGGTTTGATCTTGGAACTAATTTAATTATCTGAGCATATCTTAAGTTGGGGCTTTGAAGTCTGAAAGCCCCTAGGCTGGGAAACCTGCTTCTGCTTTCGACAGACATTTAACAAACGCTTTGAGGTTTGTGTTCTGTGTGGGCTCGCCAGCGATGCCTGTTGACTGCTGCGTTTCGCATGTGAAACGGTGAATTTGCGCCTCTTTGGGTCGTTTTATAGACGATGATGCCAGCTTTTCCCTAAAACTTAAGTTGCTCCACGTGTGGCTCGGGTGAGATGCTCTTGGATGAGCCATTTGGGAGGACAGGCAGAATTTGAGGGGGAGCAGTAGTTTTTAGGCAGAAATGTCACACTCTGTTTTTTTCTTTCCTTCTCTTGAACAGAAGTTGGCGTCTTGGCAAAGCAGTATCTCGAGCAAGGCCTTCTGGTGCCGGACCACGTCATCACGCGTGTGATGATGACGGAGCTGGAGAAACGTCGAGAGCAGCACTGGCTGCTTGATGGTGAGTGCGCTGCCAGCGTCCCCTCCGGATGGGAAAACCCCAGCCCCCTTTAAAACATTATTTTTTTTGCTGCTAATGGCTTGGCAACACCGAGAGAGAGGAAAACCAGAAGGTGGCTTTGCTGATGGTGGGAGGAGAGGCTGATCTGCTGGCAGAGGCATCTGCCTGCGGGCGTTTCTTCTGCCTGCAGGCGTTTCTTCCTGAAGCAGCAGCACGTGTGTGTCCAGCTGAGCCCTTGGCACACGTCCGGGGTGGGGAAAGGCAGGGAAAGGAGATGGGTGTTTCATAAAGTAGGGCTGGAGGCACACCAAAAAAAACCTCTGGTCGCCTCTGTACGTGTTGCGAAGGAGGTGCTGGTCCCTGGGGCCCAAAAGCCACCTGAGGTGCGGGTTGGAGAAGACAGCGAGAGCAAACGGGCAAGGCAAGCAGTGAGAGGAGCTGCAGAAGCCCTCCCTTCCTGACCTGCTGAAGCTCTTGGAACTCAGAGATGAGACCAAGCCTGTTGACTGAGAACAGAAGCTTGGCTTTTCAGAGAGTTCTCAGGCTCCCGATGGGGGAAAGTACAAAACAGAAAACTAAAATACAAAATGCAAACTAAACTTAAGTCTGCGGCATGGTGCCGTGGGCTTGGAGTGTGGATGTCAGAGCCCACAAGCCTTGGTGATGAGCTTTGAAGATGCCCACAAATCCTCACTATTAAAATTTCGTTTTTCTTATGACAACACCACTTAATTAATCAGAAAACATGGCAATTAAATATCACAGCGACAAATGCTGCATAAACAAGGAGATATTAAAACTCGGGTGTCTCAGCGCGTTGGTGGGGGTTTACATCGACGCGCTCAGGTCCGGGTTCTTGCTGCTCAGAATGTGGATTTATCATGGTACGACTCCCATTTCATCACGGCTTTGCATCCTGAGGGTGCCGCAAGGGTAAAACAGTTTGGGCTGTGGGCTGGTAATGAGCATTTTGGGAGCTGCCTGCTTTGTGTGTTAACCCCTGCTTATACCAAGATGTTTGAATGACAGGCTACCCCAAAGCTTGAATCAGGATTTGCTGTCCTAATTTGAGGGAAATTCGTTTAGGGGCACGAGTGGTGGCTGCGGTCAGAAGCGCTGTGACAAAGAGCGTATTTATTTCAAGTTATAATAACATAAGCAACAGCCCCTTCTCATAATGGCTGATTCATGCCTGCTGTCCTGACAAGCTCTTGGCTTGTAATACTCTGCTTGGGAAAAGCCTGGGAGGTCTCAGAGGGTTTTATGGATGTGAAAAAAGGTTAAAAAAAATGAAAAAAGAGTGTTGTCAGCATAGAAAACCGGAGAGGGGACCGGCTTGTGGTCCTGCTTGTGGTACGGTGGCAAGAGCGGATGTTCCTGCCCGCTCGCTGGCTTTTCTGAACAAAAGATTTCGGAGAGTTGGGTGATGGATGCACAATTTCATCGCGGTATCCTTGACATCCTTCGCCTAAACCATCAGCACGTTACTCACCTGCGCACAGCATTTCATTTTCCACAGGTTTTTCTCAGCAATTCCAGTGTTCATCCCTGTTTTCTTGTTGCCTGTGTCCTCTTCCTTGCCTCTGGCCCCTGCGCCAGACACGACTTTGCAGGAAAACACGAGCCCATGGCCACCCATGCGTCGTATTTCGGGAAGTCGGTGCTGTAGGAGCTATTTTTTATTGTAAGCCATATGGTGGATGCTTGTCTTTCATGCTGCTTGTGCTATAGCGAGGAGCCCCGGCGATTTTGCAGCTCCGTGTGGTTTTTGACTCCGTCGCTGCTGCTTCCCTGCCTCTTGCTACAGCTCCTTTCTGCACCAGGTTTCCCTCGGACGCTGGGGCAAGCCGAGGCGCTGGACAAGATTTGCGAGCTGGACCTGGTGATCAGCTTGAACATCCCCTTTGAGACGCTGAAGGATCGCCTGAGCGCCCGCTGGGTCCACCCTGCCAGCGGGAGGGTCTACAACATGGACTTCAACCCCCCCCACGTCCAGGTAAATAGTCTGTAGTGTTGCAGTGGTGATGACTGGAAGGGGAAAATCAGAGAAAGCCGTTCTCTGCCTGAGCTGTGAGTGTAAAAAAGCACTAGGGGAGAGAAATCTTAGGTAGAAAGCAGTGATCATGGGAGGGCTTCGCCTGAAGGAGTTGTGCTAAATGTTAGGAAAATGGGATTTCTGTGGAATGCCATCGGAGGATGCTCAACGGATGTGGAGCAGAACGAGGTGTGACAGAGTGCTGGCACAGGCTGCCCAGGGAGGTTGTGGAGTTTCCTTCTCTGGAGACTCTCAAAACCTGCCTGGATGTGTTCCTGTGCAATCTGCTCTGGGTGATCCTGCTCTGGCAGGGGGATTGGACTAGGTGATCTCTAGAGGTCCCTTCCAACCCCCAACATTCTGGGATTCTGGGATTCTGTGAGGCATTGGGTGGGGGTTATGTGTCGGGGAGCTGCGGTGGGGCTGCATCCCCTTGGTGATTTTTTCCTTTCTGCAGGGTGTCGATGACCTTGCAGGCGGG
>NW_009701121.1:7081-13376 GCF_000703405.1 Apaloderma vittatum
CTGGTCCAGTGCGAGGATGACAAACCCGAGGCTGTCGCTGCCCGGCTCAGAAAATACAAAGATGCTGCAAAGCCAGTAATAGAGTTGTACAAGTGAGTTGGACTGTGCAAATAAGTCATGATGTGCCTGTAAAAACAGGCACGAGTGCTGTTTCTGCCAGCCAGCCCCATGCCCCCAGCCTAACAGCCCAAGGAGACTCAGCACAGCCCTGACGGATTTTGGGGGGCAGATCACTGCACTCAGTGGCACAAAGCCCAGCCCCTCATTGCAACTGGGCCCTGGCCCTGTTTGGAGGGAGTGGGCTGATGTAAAGAGGCTCACAGCTCCTGTGAATTTGCTGGGCTCAGCAAAGGGCTTTGCTGGTGCTGGTGGGGAGATTTTTTCTAGAATCACAGAATCAAGTTTGAACAGACCCCTGGGATCATCCAGTCCAATCATTAACCCAGTTCTACAAAGCTCCCCCCTAAACCAGCTCCCCCAACACCACATCTAAACGACCTTTAAACACCTCCAGGGATGAGGACTCCACCACCTCCCTGGGCAGCCTGTGCCGATGGCTGACTGCTCCTGCCGGGAAAAAAATGTTCCTACTGCCCAGTGTAACCCTGCCCTGTTGCAGTTTGAAGCCGTTCCCTCTTGTTTTATTGCTAATTAACTGGGAGAAGAGACCAGCCCCAACCTCTCCACAGCGTCCTGTCAGGCAGTTGAAGAGAGCGATGAGGTCTCCCTGTCTGGCTGCAAATCTCTCCTGCCACCCAGCTCCACCACACAGGGTGGGAGGCCTATTTGCTTTGGAGAGGTGTTATGAAACCCAAGCAGTTAAGAGTTTTAGCTTCCTTTTAGAATCCTAGAATCGTTTAGGTTTGAGAAGATCCTTGAGATCACTGAGTCCAACCGTTAACCCACCGCTGCCAGGCCCACCACTGACCCGTGTCCCTGAGCACCAGTTCTCCACGGCTTTTAAATCCCTCCAAGGATTGCGACTCCATCCCTGCTCGGGGCAGCCTGGCTGCACAACCCTTTCCATGAAGAAATATTTCCTAATGTCCAATCTAAACCTTCCCTGGTGAAATCTGAGGCTGTTTCCTCTTGTCCTGTCACTGGTTACCTGGGAGAAGAGCCTGACCTTCACCTCACTACACCCTCCCTCCAGGTAGTTGTAGAGAGCGAGAAGGTCTCACCCGAGCTCACATGGGTCTGCTGGGATCACAGACATGTTTCAGGGCTTCTCCCTTCTGCGCTCGTGGTTGTTCAAGGCAGTGGTCCCCTGGCCGAGGTGGGAATAGCTGGATTGCTGCAGGGTGGTAATCCACTGCTAAAAAGGAGTGAGCGCCCAGGAACATTTTTTAAAGCAGAAGTGGTCCATGGAGGGGGGCAAAAGTGCCCTTGCAGGGGAGATGGGAGAATTGGGGCCCTGAATTTCCCACTCGTTTAAACACTTGGAGATATTCTGCTGATTTACGTTCGTAAAGTGCTTCAGAGAGTGAGGAGGTGTCTTTAGGAGGCTGAGCTGTTGTCCTGGGTAAGGTGGGTATTCATAGTTATCTGGGTTCAGCTCATCCACATGCGAGTTCATCCCAGTGAACTCTGTGAACAGGAGCAGCTGCCAGCCATCCCCATTATCACCGCAATTTCACCCAAAAAGTCGTCGGTGAGCTTCCAGCCTGACCGGGCTGTCCCCTGCCAACAGGCAACCTGTCTGCAAACGTCCCTGTCCCGGGGAAGAGCTGGTGCTGACTTCTCCTCCCATCTCTCTTCCAGGAGCAGGGGCATCCTTCACTCCTTCTCGGGGACAGAGACCAACAAGATCTGGCCGTACGTTTACACCCTGCTTTCCAGCAAGATCCCTCCCGTGCTCTCGGACGAGGAGAACTAAACAGCTTGTGCCAAGGACCAAGAGTTAATTCAGTAACGGATTTGGTTTCTCCGCGTGGTGCTGGAGCTGCGCTCGGATGAGGCGATCGTGCCCTATCTAAAGTCCCTTTCCCTGGGTGACATCGGTGGATACATGGTTATAGCCAATATCAGGGCAAAAAGATCTTTGCTTGTGAGGTCAAGTCTGCTAGAATAAGTTGAGGGGTTATTTTTCTCATTTGGGGCTATAGAGTGTTTCTGCCTAAGGTCCAAGTACACGCACAGATCAGTGATGCAAACCTGGGTAAGGATCGCACCAGGTTTACACCACTTGCCACGATGTCCATGCCACTCCCATCGAAACCCCGGGCTCTCTTTGAGCCTACATTGTGCCATCCCGTTGTTCCACAGTACCATTTACTGCAGATTACTCTCTGGTGTTGGGGTTGGTTGGTTGTTTTTTTTCCTATAAATTATTTTCTACTCAATTTATTTCTCAGAGGAATAAACCTCTGAAAAGCAAGACTTAGCCCAGTGGGAATTGGTGAGCAACATGGAAAATGTGCATGCTACAAAGCTGAGAAATGTGAGGATCATGTTTCCAGCATTAATACACGTAAAAGAGGGAAAACATGGGAGGTAAAACATGCACTTGTGCTTCTCCCGTAGGGCAAGGTGAAGCCCCTGTTACAAAATCCTGCTGTTTTCATGAGATGCTGTGACACTGAGCAGGATCTGTGCAGGGTATGAGTTGCACTCCTTCGTGCTTACTGTGTTTATAGCTCTTACTACTATGAGATGCAGTCATGCTGCAAGAGTTTTCTCCCAAAGGTTTGTTTTCACACATGCTTCAGTTTTGGGGAGAAATCAAGTCATTCCTTCTTCTGTGCTGCCTTTGTCCCTGAGGTCCCCAGGAGATGGGGCGTTCCCGTCGCAGCTGCAGCATCCCTGGCAGAAGCAGCTCCATCCCCACGAACTCCCAGAGCTTTTTCTTCCTCGGGACATATGCAGGGGCTGCCGAGGGCTGTGTCCAGACTTTTTCCCCAAAAATTTACAGCAGCATCTGAGTTCCTCTTGCTCAGGAACTTCATGGATGGGTGGAGTGGCTTGTCTCAACTGGAAGTACTGTAACCCTCTTCGGTGGTAGGATGCAGTACCTAAGCGACGGGGACGTTCTTCATCTCATTGAGTTGCCTTATTTTATAGATTATATGTTTAAGGGGGAAAAAAAAAAGCAAGATGTGTATTTTTAAAGGTTTTTTAAAAAGTGCTGAATTTTAGCATCACCTGTCAGGAACTGGGCACAAAGCTGCTTGCGTTCGCAGAGCCCGCTGCGATCTGCCATGGGTGGCTCCGTAGGTGCTCACTTTGATTAATTAGAGCAGCCTGGGCAAGTTTCGTTCGCCGAAATGTCCCTTGTTTTTATTTTTGCTTGGCGGGGAAGAGGAGCCGACTGGCTTTTTTAGGGTTGCACAGGCTCCGTGTGCGAAGCTCCAGCACATCCCTGGGAGTTTTTTTCCTCCACCCGCATCCTCGTTTGCTCTGCCCTGGTGCTGTCCTGATAACAGAGCCAGAAGCCATTGGGCATCTGCTGAGCAAGATCTCTGCCCACGTGCTGCCTGCTCCGTCGCCCGCCTGCAGCCGAACGCCGCGATGCGGCGGGAGCATCCCTCTCCCCACGGGAATTTCCTGAGTGGGAGCGAAGGGACCTGTCACTGCCGTCTCTGGGGGCCTTGCCACCCGCCTTGGAGCTCCCAGGCTGGGATGAAATCCTATTCAAAAAAGATTTTTTTCCCACGACCCTTGGGGTCATTTTTTTAAACACAAATCTAGAAATAGCCAAAACATGTGCGTGCTGGTTTCTTTCTAACACTGTTGGGTGGGAGGGGAGGAGATGACGAGTGGTTTTTTAGGCTATAAAAGCAGCCTGGCTGTGGCGGGCAGCTCTGCTGGGCAGGAGGTGCTGCTCCTTGCTTTCCCTTGCCTAATTCTTGCATCTCCATCTTTTCCTGCTGCAAAATGCCTCCCACAGAGAGGTTTGCCCCAACGCAGCATCCAGCGGTAGGACAGGGCTTGCAGATGGCATTGCCCCAGGAGAGCCGCCCCGGCACTCGTTTGAAAGGCTTTGAGCCCTGTAGGAGATGTAGAAATCCCCCGACCGTGCATGCATCGAGCCCTTGGGGTAGATTTTTTTTCTACAGGAGTTGTACGACGCGTTTTCGTAGACCAAATACCAGCAGGGACGAGGTGCTGGAGCGACACGCGTCCCTCGCCTTTCCTCTCCACAGCTCTCTCCTTTGATATTTTACTGTGAATCTCACTCTTTTTCTAAACTGATGGCAATTTTATGCCGACCCACGATACTGTGCGGTGGGAGGGGTGGTTGTCCCCGCACGCGGGACTCCGCTGCCAGCTCACACCGAGGTTTCTTCCTGGAGTTTCTTCCCGGTGAAGCGCTGCCGCTCTCTTAGTTCTTGAAAAGTTGTAAATAAATTTTTTTCCCTCCTGCTTATCTCTGTGCTTGCAGTGTCTATGTGTAAGTTATGCCTGATCTCCATGAAAAGCCAGGCTCTGCACGAACCCTTGCCCTGCGCTAAGGCTGCGGGACATCTAACAGGTCATTTTTGACCTGTCGTTTCTTTGTAGGAGCTGAGGAGGAGGAGGAGGGAGGAAGAAGAGGAGCTGGAGCATCCCCACTTGAACACAGGAGAGAATCCCTTGGTAATGGGGGTCCCTCAGGTTTTGGGTTTGGGCTCAATACTCCTATTTGGGTCTTGCAGCCGAGTCTTGTATTTGATATAATCCAAAATACTGGTTTAAAAGCCAGTTTTGACGGTGCAGATTGCTCCCATCTCGTTGCATATAAAGGGGTTTTGATTTTCTGATATAACTCCCCCCAATAAAAGCAACGGAGAGCATCAGGCCCAGCAAGTCTCTGGCTGTAGCCTGTGCCCTATGTAATCCATCACATGCACTTTGATAAAGGAAATTAAAAGCCATAAACTGAAGTGCTTCCACACGTCACTACCAGATTGCAGATCCAACTGGAGGGTTTTTGTTGTATTTTTTCTTTAATTCCCAAATAGCAGCTCAAGGCTCAAGTAATCAGAGACTCAGAAATTATTAGGAAAAATAATAACAAAACTAAAAGGTGATAAGGAGCAAAACTGCTGCCCAGGAGGTGAGAAAGCAGAGGCACAGCTGAGAGACGGCCTCAGCATCTGCGGGCGGAGGAGCCGAACCCCGCGGGAGGGATCTGGGTGATGGGAAGTTCAAGGTCACGGCAGAGATGGGCTATCTTGCTCTGCCCGAGGCTGCGACGGCAGATAAATACAAGGAGGAAAAAGAGCTATGTAAACTAGAGGATGAAATCCATCTAAAACCAAAAATTTGGAGGTCAAAAAGCAAAGGGATTTGTGCCAAAATCAAGCTGAGAGCAAAGCTTCGGCTTGCCCCCCGAGCGCCGTTGGGGGAGCAGGGGTGACACAAGGGTGGGGGTGCCTGCACACCTTGGGGTGCCCCCGGTGAGGAGGAATCTCCCTGGGGGACGGGCACCCGAAGCCGGCACAGCTGGGGAGGCAAACACACCTCCCGCAAAGCAGCATGTTCCTGCAGGGCTGAGAAATACATCTTCGAATTTCAGAACGACGCCAAAAGCATTGAAATTCCCACCTTCCTCTTGTAATTCCGTGTATTCTTCAATATCGATCCCTCGTCTCTGGAATATTATTCTTTACTTGCTTTCTGCGCTCCGCGCTGTTTCTTTACAGCCCAGTTATTTTCTTTTTTTCTTCATGTGTATGTGCCCCCAGGGACCTGTGCTCCCCCCGCCGCGTCATTTCCCCATCAGTCATTACTCTGGGCATCATGCTGAAAAATTAAAGCTCCCATAGGGTGGGGATGGGGGATACCCAAGGAAAATAACTGGAATTACTGATGACTGCTTGGAGGAAATGGCACCGATGGCTTGTAACCCCATTACATCTGTATTTATGCTGTCATAAAGGTTTGGGGGGCAATTAATGGCATGTTTAGGGCATCAGGCTGTGTTAGCCTCCCCGGGCACCCCAGGGAAGTGCCCCAAGTTTGTCTCGACTAGCACATTCCCAGCTCTGCAAAGCTTTGACCTGCCGCATCCGTCCCAACACTTTAACCTTCTCCAAAAAAAAAGAAAAAAAATCAGGGTGGAGATTAAAAAAAAAAAAAAAGATCGCTTAGATTTGCACTTGAGGGATCAGCCCTGCAGACTCCAGATCCTACTCCATGCCACATTTTAGAAGATGTGATATGTCTGCCTCCATCCTCATCCTTCCCTGAGTCTCTGGTAATCCCAAATATAACCGTTCCCAGGCAGCAGGTCCCCAGCCCATGGCCATCGACCCGTGACCCCGCGACTCGTCGCCGAATGACGAGCGGAAAGCCGGTGCGCGGGAGCTCCCAG
>NW_009701121.1:13407-13849 GCF_000703405.1 Apaloderma vittatum
CGCAGGAGCCGGCAGATGAGGATGCTCCCATCTGAAAAGAGAGGTAAGGAACCAAGGAAAAAGCTTCGCCGCCAGCCGGGCGCGATGGGCGAAGAGCAAGAAGTGGGGGTCGCAGTCAGGGAGGGGAGGTTGTTGTTTACGGGGAAATTTGTGCTGAGTAATCTCACCGGGAAGGCACCGATCGGATCCTGCAGCTTGGGATAAAGTGAAAAATCCTGCTTTAAAGCCTTGTTATATAATGGGTTTGAGGGAAGGTATTGCACGGAAAATCGCTTCTCTCAGCGGGGTAGCGCATATCGCTGCCGGACGGCAAGTGAAGGGGCTGAAAATTGGCAACATACACTTGGGCAGTGGGGGTTTAATAACCCAAAGCTGCCTCCTGCTCTGGCTCCCTCAGTCCCTCCATGCAGAAATGCGTGCGTCAGTTCTTGCGCCCCCCCCC
>NW_009701121.1:14129-22998 GCF_000703405.1 Apaloderma vittatum
TCCCTTAAAATCCCTACCTCAGGCCACGGGGGAAAAAAAACCAGATAGCTAAATGCATGCATGATTGTTTTGCTGAGACAGCCCCAGCCGGGTGCTCCGGGAGGGGACTGATGGTTCCCCACGACACTGCTGCTCCAGGTATGTGTTTATCCTCCCCTCGGGAGTACTTCGACTTTAAATCATAACATAGATTAATCCTCTCCTGATGTATTTGTGGCTGCCGGTACTATAGTCTTATTTTGGAGACTGCCAAGGAGAGGAGGAGGAGGGTGAGGAATATTTTGGATAGGCCCCCAGGTCTGCAAACTACAGACTTTATTCACCTTCTGCATTTAGACCAGACCCTCCATCTTCTGATAGCCCGTCAACTGTGGATTTCTCTTAGTCATAGCCTTCCCTGAGAAAAAAAAATATTAAAAAAAAAATTCAGCGTACCAAGTCAATCAGATGGCACAGGCAGCACGAAGGCAACTCAGGCTGCACTATATTTAGGCAGCCGTGACACAGCCGCCGGCTTGTTTATGGTCCCAGAAATGCTCCCAGCTGATAGATGCAGCATTTCGGAGCGGCCGCAGCCTTTAAGGAGGAACCACATTTTGTCCTTGAGCACCATTTGTTTTTTTTGCCCCCGCGCACCAGTGGCGGCAGCGCCAGCGTTTAATTGCTGACCCCGCTAATCCGCCTCGCCTTGCCCTGCTTGCAGATTAATCCCAGGCTCCCCCCTTTGTGTGAGTCCTCAAAGCTGGATTTTTTTTATTTTTTTTTTTCTTCCGGGAGCAAGATTTGTTAAAATCCATCTCACTCTGCTGTAGAAATATGGTGGCAGCCCCGGGGATGGGGGACGGCACAGAAAAGGGAATGGCTGGAGCGTAGTAGTGGAAAGTTGGGTACCCAGCTGTGCCACCAAGGTTTTGGGATCGAAATTGAGCTATCGGGGCTCACAGGCTGGAAATGTGACTGTACAAGACCCGGATACTGTAATTCCCATCAGCTGTAAAAATTAGACCATGGGTGTTTTTTCAGGGGTGGATAAAGCAGCTGTGGGGAGCTCTCAACATTAAAATGCTAGAAAT
This sequence comes from Apaloderma vittatum, assembly GCF_000703405.1. Lineage (NCBI taxonomy): Eukaryota > Metazoa > Chordata > Aves > Trogoniformes > Trogonidae > Apaloderma > Apaloderma vittatum. The sequence goes on from NW_009701121.1 coordinate 15,203, forward strand.
ATGACTTTTCATTATTTATGTTTAATTCTAAATGCAATAGTATAATAATAGAATATGAATATTTTATGAACTCTTATGGTAGTTTACATTACAATAGTATATGAGGCCCTTTTTGATAGGCACTATAAACAATGTATAGATGTCTTTCTCCTGCACAAGACCTTGTCTTCAGTAACCAGAAATAATGATGGGGAGTGTTACCATTTCCATCCCTGAATCACGGCCATGAAGCAAAGAGATGGAGAAACTGGGGACACAGAACAAAATCCTGCAGGGAGACTGAGGAGAGAGATTTTCTGCAAATCCTTTGAAATGGGGATTTTGCCGTGTGGGAAACTTGTGAAGTTTATTCCCTTCCCCAGACTGTGTTTTGAAGGAAAAAAAAAGGAAAAAAGACCCAAACACTTGAATTCCTTTTCCAAGCAATATTTTTCATGGAAAACTTTACAGAAAGAGCCGTTTGTGTCCTAGCTAGAACAAGGGTTCTCGGCGACACGACGTCTGGGCCCCGGCGCGGGGGCACTTCTCGAGGCAGGATGCCGGCAGACTCTCCCACTCTCTGTGCAATTGTTTTCCACCCCAACAGATTTTTGAAGGTATTTAAATCAAAGCACGTTCCCATAAAACTCCCAGCCCGGGAGCCACCCGGTGTAGTTCCTGTAAAGCCATGTGGTGCAGACTGTCCCCTGTGATATTGCTGAGTTAATGCAGGTGGTGACAAATTCTTTCCTGCCCTAAATGGTATCAAAAATCTGAGTTGGAGCCGTGAGTTTCCTGAAGCTCCATCATCCGCCCCTTGCCCAGGGCTCTTTGCAGCCTCAGGGAGAGCATCCCACAGCGGCGATGAGCTCTCACCAAACCCTTCCAGTGGTGCAGGAGGCATGGCTGGGCGAGTAGGATTGCTTGGAATCCGTTCTGCTGAGCCAAGCATGCGTCACCCACAGGTGCGCGGAGCTTTTCTGTTGCCTGGCGTCTTAAGGGCATCCCAGCGAGGCATTCCCAGACAAGTGACCAAGCTGTGGGATCCGCGAGAGTGGATTCAGATTCAGTTCCCGTCATAGGAAATAGCAAAGTGGGGTTTTTTACCTTTCATGGTGTAAATAGGAGAAGGATGAAGACGCTCATACCCTGCCGTGCTCAAAGGGGCTGTAATGACGTTGAGGACCAGACTTCTGGCTCCTGTACCGCTGAATTCACAGCCTGCACCCACGATGGCCAGTTGGACTCGATGACCTTAGAGGTCTTTACCAACCCAAAGAATTCTATGAGTCTGTAAACTAACCCCACGCCAATGCAACCGGGTGTCTCTGCCCTTGAACCATGTCCAAGCCACTCTTCCAAAACTGCTGGCAGCACGTGGATTGAGAACAGCATCGTGGGAGAGAGCGCTTTGGAAATGATGCGTGGTTATAAATCTGAACCCCTGGCACATCTGTCAGGCGTGATACAGGACCTGTAAGTCAGCAGATGCTGTGAGCTGAGACAGACACCATTTTTTAATGTTTTATACAGCAGCCAGAACAAAGCCCTAATAATATATCTTTTTTTCCTATTAGTATTTGACAAAAAATATGCTACCGAGATCTGTAAGATGGTAGAACCACTTTAATGGGGATGTGTTGCCTTTCTGGCAAACCTTCCTGTGCTATCAGACCCACCTCTATCTTCCTATCCTTTGTCAGCCAGACCTCACTTATGCATCCATCCGAGAGAAACCGTCACTTTGAAGCTCAGGGTGAGGATGCTCATCCCCTGGCCCATTCTCCTACTCAGTCACAGCTACCTGAGAGCAATGACCATGCTTATATTTATTTTCATTACATTATTTGCTGCTGGAGTCCGACCCTGAGTGCAGCAGCAGCTGAAGTCACCCCGTGCTGACTCACTCACTTCTGTAATTTTGCTCCTCGTTTTTTTACCGCTAGACATTTTCCAATGCAAACAATAACCTGCTAAAAAGAAATTCAAAATTGCACTTTGGGGCTTTTTTTTTTTTGCAGTGGTTTAAATGCAAGTGCTAACTAAACCTGCAGCTATGCATTGTAAACGCATAAGCTGAGGAATTCAGCTTTGCAACTCGTTGCAAGCAGCCAGGTGTAAATATAGAGCTGCCAATGGAAAAGTTTGTGTGTTTCTGAACTCGGGCCCTTCATTCGAATGGGGAGTAAACACACACACACACACACACACACACACACACATATATATATATTTTGCAGGCTTGTTAAACAGGCCTCAGGGGGGCTACGCCCAGATTTTTCTTGGCATCTCGCCATGTACCTCACAGTGAATGGGAAATGATGAGTCAACGGTAGTCAGGCAGCAAAATATCTGATTTTTACCTAAGTACCTGCTTTAGGCCTGAGGAATTTTCCAACAGTTTGCGGGCTGGGGACTTTTTTTTTTTTTCCCCCCTATTTAATGGTCCTGTATAGATCAGTTTTTCCCATGCATTTCTCTGCTCTCTTTGTGAAGCAGGGACATTTTTAGCAACTCCAGGAGCCTTTGGCAAGCAGCTCCGCAAGCTTGGCGTTGCCGAGGAGCCAGTCCAATCCTTGAACGCTCCGAAACAAAGTCATGGGCTGAAACGAGTAAGTTGTGTATCATCCCTGACAGCACTTGAAGGAGGCTAAAAGGCAAGAAATGAAAAATATGCCGGCGCAGCAATACACTTAACGGTGCGCGCTGTCACAGAGAGCAAAGGATGGGGAAAAAGATAAGAGGCGAGTCAAACACTAGGCACATTCTAAGTCACTGGAAGAAAAAACACTGCTAAGCAGCCGTGCAGGCTCACTCGTGAGACCCAATTGATTTGACAGACAAGCAAGGCAAGCGCAGCCTCGCCGACGTTGCTGATAGCGTGCGGTGAAGTTGTCCCGCTCCAACTCCCCAGATGCTCTCAGGATATTTATACTCAAGTTTGGGCACTATGGCCGGAAGGATGTGGTTGAGGTGGTTTCTCCGCCATCAGTGTTCCAACCAACAAGAGTTTCCTTCCACAGATGGTCACGTAATGACCGTGGGCACCTCTGGAAAGAAATTATGGCTGTTGCTTGACAAATGCTCACAAATATGTTCTTCAGCATCCATCCACTGAAGAATACGTTCACTGGCGCTTCAGCTGGTGAAGTTCCAGCTGCCAGCGAGGTGCTGCGTATTGCAGTCACATTTCCCTTGCTCAAGCCTTCCTCTGAGGAAGGCAAGCAAAGATTTAATCGAGCCTAACACTTAAAACCAACTCAAACTTCTTCAAGTCTTGCTTTTCATTAGAGATGAACAACCAGTTTGACAAGGAGCTGTCAGGAAAGAAACCCTCATGCATGATCCCCGATGGCCTCCATGCATTCTGAGCCTTCAGGAGTGGAGACTGGAGCCTCTAGGTAAAACATAAGAGTGATGGGAGGCTCCCGAGAGAGGGAGGAAGGGTCTGGCTAACATAGGGTAGGACTCAAGTTCAAGGCAGTCCCAGACTGAGGATTTGGCTACTTTTAGAGAAAATGATGTTAAGAAGACACCATTTTTTGGTAAGCTGCCCTCAGAGACAAGTTGTAAGGTAAATCCTTTGGCTGTGTACGTACCAGCTTACTCATTGCCTCTTGTAAAGGGTGAGACTGACTTGACAATTCCTGTTTTAAAAGATGAGGAGATGCTTTGGTTCTGGATTCCTTAGGACAAGAAGTAAAGCGAAAAGGGCAATATTACATAGCCTCCTGATGACCTTAGTTAGCAGTTGTGATTTCTGAATTGGTGTCTTTAAAAAAGACAAACAAACCAGAAATGAAAAAATTATGACCCTGTCCTGAGGTGGAACTGTTTTGGTTCTCACCATAGTTGTGCTTTTGTTCCTCACCATGCTAAGCCTTCATCAGGAGGGAAACACGATGCTCTAAGGTGCCAAGAACCAGGTGAGTTGGGTGGAGAGCAGCACATGCAATCGAGAGGTAACACTTCCCCAAAGCTAATTTTTAAGATCTTTTGTTGACATTTGAACACACCAGGCCACAAACAAAACAGAAAAATGAAGATATCCTTTAGCTGTGGCAGTAACGACCCACAACGCAGTAGCAAGATTTCTTACAGTTCATCTCATTGGTGGCAACTGGGGTGGTCCTGGCCCAGAGCTTGCAGGCTGTGAGCAATTCAATCAAATTTGCTTAACCAGGGTTAAATGAGGGGCTCTTATTTAAAAACCTGGCAGCTGGGGAGCTCTTGAGGACTCTGGTGTGGGGGGGAATGCTGGTGCTAGGTCTTCCTGGGGAGGTGGGCAGTGGGAGAGGCTCCTCTCCTGAGAGTGTAGAGAATGGATAACTGTCAGAGTAAAATTGCCATGGGGCAGGTTCAGGAGGAAAGACCCAACAGAAAAATGTGGTGATGCTCTGGCTTTATGCTGGAAAAACTGAACCTTGTAGAGCATGTTCTTCCCTGCTTGGTGGGGCTGAGCTACTGTGACCCTGTGGCTCAGGTGGAGGCTGGAGAAAGGGTGGCATTTAGGTGTGGTCTGTTTTTTTATCAGGACATGGGGCTTCTGTGGGGCAAATGTGATGCTGAGGTAGACAGAGTTGTCAGTGCTGTCAGTTTTGCACCCAATTAGTTTTTTAGGGCCAAAAAGATGCCTGTACTACACCAAATTACTGATGATTAACTAGATTAAGCGTCAAAATAAATATTACAAAATATTAGGGGAAAATTCCTTTGTGGAAAGCTTGTTAAGAGTTGGAACAGGCTGGGAAGTGGTGGCGTCCCCATCCCTGGAGGTACTTAAAAGCTATGTTGATGTGGTGCTCAGGAACATGGATTGGTGGTGGGTCTGGCAGGGCTGGTTTAACAGTTGGACTCGATGATCTTAAAGGTCTTCTCCAATCCAAATGAGTTTATGAAAATCCCAAGCAATACCTTGCTGCCTGACACGTGCAGCAATGGCTGTGCTGCAGGTCTGGGTACTAAAACACAAAAAGTTGGTGCTGGTCATTTCTTCAGACCATCAAAAATTCACCAAACTGCTTCGGTTTATACAGGTATTTAAGCCTCCTTCTGCTGCCAGGTTGGCTGATAGCACAGCTCAGATCCTTGATAAGGCATCGATGTGTGATGGGGCGGGTTCTCCAAGAAGTAACTGTGGCTGAGCGCCATGGGTGCTCCTTGCAAGGTTTTGAGGAAGGTAAGCAGAGCTAAAGAGCTTGTGCTGGGTTTTGGTGTGTTTTTTGAAAGCCTACTTCAGAGAGAACTTGTTACAGGAATGCTGAGATTAGTCTAAATTCAGGAGTCTGCAAATTAAAGTCGCTTGTCTAGGATTTGAGCGCTATGAAGAGGGAAAAGGCAAAAAATGTTAATTCTCTAGAATATGTTTTGATGGCCAATGTCCGACTGCAAAGGGCATGTAAGCACGAGGAGACAGGCAAGAGGAAAAGAAATTACTGTAGCTTGAGCTACAGAGAGAAGGAGCTGCTTGAGGAATATGAAAGCTGCTTGAGCAAGTCTTATTTTTCTTAACATTATGTGCTTTTTTTTTTTTTTGAGGCAGTGATAGCAGCCCACATCATACAGCCTAGCTGGTTCTTCCCATGTACTTACCTGTGTACATCCGGGTTTGGACTTTTGGCAGAAACGCTTTGTGCAGGGAGAGTTTCTTGCTCACAGTGGAGCGACTTTGGAAAAATTATTTACTTTATTAAGTTTTAAAGGTGTTGCTCTGCTTATTAAATTAATTTTCAAGCTATGTTTGCAATTCTCTCAACACTCCACAGTTGGAATGAGTTCATGAAATATTAAGAGTATAATATTTCACCTAACTGTTCAAATAGCTGGGAAAAAAAAAAAAGAAATTGTACCTCAGTATAGTTGGTGCTTGATTACAGCTACGAAGAGAGACTTTACCCAGAAGAGGCTGCAACCCAGACAGAGAAAAGCAGACAGAGAGTTAGAGGTTGGCAAATCAATTCACCTTTCCAAGGTCAGTAACAGGGAGAGAGTTTGTATCTCCTGAGTCTGGAGGAACACATAATCCTCCTCAGCATGTCATGAACATCTCCCACAGCCTTAATGGGCTCCGCCAGCCTTACCATTCCAGCAGAACACAGCTGTATTCTGGAGTATCGTTAGCCACTGCTCAATAAATCTGCAAGGATGTCAATGAACTTTTCTAAGTAGCTGATTCCTTAGCTGTTTCTTCTTTACTCTCGTTTTTGAAAATCATGAGCAATTTAATGTTATTTGACTTTGGTGAGGTTGTTTGATAATTTTTTTTTTAATATACAGCCTTCTTCGTATTCCAAAAGAGAGAAACCACATGGCCCTTCATTAGCCCAACTCAAAGGGAGAACTGGGGAAAGGGGAATATTACTCTTTATGTTCTCTTCAGCTAAACTTCCCATAGAGCTGGAGAATGCACGGATACATGCAGCTTCAGCTGAACCCCACACAACATGCTTCCCTAGTCCCATCTCTCTGCATTGATAGTGATGGTAATTACAAGCTGAGATGGCACTTTGAAGTCTGCTTCCTCCTCCCTCCTCTGCCCCACAACCCCCCAGAGAGGCTGCTCTGTCCCTACTCAATGTCTGTGCTGATGCTTTGCAGAATCCTCCTTCTCCAGGCTTGGGACTTCAGGCTCTGCTAGTGATTCCCCTTTGGGACTCCTTGGAGGCAGAGAAAGATACGATCCCCCAAACTCTGGGGGAAAAAAAATGTTGAAAGAAATTAATCAATAACGGCTTCAACAGGGAGATGCAATTTTTCTTTTCTTTGGAAGTACGACTGCTCTCTGCCTCTGCAGACATGACAGCAGCATCAACACAGGGTAGGAAACGTTGAGCCAAAGACAAGCTGTGAGGCTCCAGTGAGCAGTGACGCCAGGGGTGCGGCTGGGAAGCCTAAATTCTGAACCTGCTATGGTACTTGGAGAAGGGTGAGCTATAATTCTTGCTGGAGTGAGCCTCTCCTCTTGCTCGTACCCTTTTTCCATGAGAACATATTCAGTAGGGCTTTCCTTTCACCGCCTAGAAACTTCTTTACCAAAAGGGTGGTGAGGCATTGGAATGGGTTGCCGAGGGGAGCAGTGGAGTCACCATCCCTGGAGATGGTTTAGTGTTAGGATGGTGTAGGGCTGTAGACTGGACATGATGATCTTAAGGTCCTTTCCAGCCTTTATGATTCTATAGTTCTAATGCAGACGGACCCTTGCACACAATCTGCTCTGAACATGGACATGCAGGGGTAAGTATCGCATAGCCTCTAAAAAGGAAATTGTGACTCCTGACAGTTGTGTTAACAGATGTCTCCTTCATGCTGACTGTTAGAGTATTTCATGTACAGCATTAGTACCAGAGATGGTTTCTGGATTTAGGATATGAAGTTTTGTCTAAGCTGAACTTTGTGAGTTGATGAGTAAGGCAGCAGAGCAGGCTAGGGACCACAGGAGACAGTTTAAGATGGGGTAGGTAGAGTTGGGTGCTGTGTTGTGCCAGGTTCTCCAGCTGGTTCTCCTCTAACAGGCTCCAGTTGCCTCCAGTGTGAGCGTGCTTAGGTACTCGTGGAAATGCTGTGTAGCCTTGACGTGCCCCCCCTCACCCAAGAGCCTGTTTTTTAGCATTTGGGCTGTTGCCTGAGCAAGCAAAATAAATGGAAATCCACTTTGACCCCTCCCAAATTTCCCATTTTTATCCTAGCGCACAGGAACTCTTGTAGTCTAGGTTGACTAGGAGTGACTAACAGACGTGACCCCTAGTAAAATTACCTGCATTTTTACTTCTTCCTTATTAATTTGCTGCACATGGGTGCTAAGAGGGAAGGGGACCCAT
>NW_009701121.1:23026-24224 GCF_000703405.1 Apaloderma vittatum
TGTTGCAATTCGTGCAGTTCCCTGTAGAGACTGATGTACGGAGAGCTCAGTAACGAGCGGGTAGAAACTACACAATTCTAACCTTGAATTCAAGCTGTTGCCACCACTGACTGCAAACGGTTTACGTCAGGTTAGTCCATTTTAGTTCCGCTGCTTGTAAATCTGCTCGGATTTTTCTGAGAAAAAAATTCTGGGTCACAGATGTACCTTGTCTGCGCCATAATATAAAATTGTGGGAGTTATATAAACAACAGCACATGACAAGGTATGGCTGTAGCAGATGCCCACTGCCCTGGAGCGTTAAGCAGGAAAGTTTAAGCCAAGTGTCAGTAATATTTCAAGTTATGGTTGTGGCTACAGGAATCCTTATTGAAGTTATTGCTTTAGAAGCAAACCCACGCTATTTTTCTAAGCAGAGTACTTACTGTCCTTTCTGCAAGAGATTGAAGGCATGGTTTTGTCTGGATGCTACGGCGCTTCGTTTTGCCTTTGTTGTTTTTTTTTTTCCCCATGGATTATAAAGAAATCCATTTATAAGAGTTTAGTAGTGAAGCTTCCCTTAGTACCTCTGCTCTGTGTCAAACGAAATAATGATCTACTAACTGTGGCCACAAAGCGCAGCGAGATATGGCTCATCAGTTGTTCAAGGACACACTTTCTGCTGGTCTTCAGTCTGTTACACACAAACTGCTAAAAAAAAAAAAAAAGAACATCGAGACCTAATGTCAAAATTGGTTTAGTGATCAGTGGTAGTGCTTCTTCAGCTGGATGCCACCAGATTTAAGCCAGTGGTCACCCAGGCAGGGCTTGGGATGCCCATCCCACGCCACCTGCCGCGACACAGCGCTGCGCTCCGGGATCCTGCTCCAGTTACTTGCACGCAGAAGCACATGGCATTAAGCTGAACCGGAGATGCTCTTCAGGTTTTTGGCAGCTCAGCAGGGAACTGCTGTGCCACCCCTCCTCCTTCAGACTGCAGAATTGGCCGTATCAGCCCGTAACTTGGTGACCTTGGCACACCCCCAAGGAATGGCACCTTCCACTGGCGTGATAGAGAGATGTCAACAGCAATTGCTGTTTTGAGAACCAATTCATGCCAGCCGTGCAGCCAGAACTTCTGGGCTGCATGTCCCTTTTGGGGAAAGGGACATGTCCACCAGAATGTGTGGCCAATGCCATCCTGGCCTGTATCAGGAAT
>NW_009701122.1:0-2400 GCF_000703405.1 Apaloderma vittatum
AGCTGGGCCAAGCAGCGATGGAAATGTCATTGTCGCAGAGCGAGGGTCCAGCGAAGTAACCGCCGCGCCCAAGGGAGGGAGCGGGACGTCGCTGCACCCAGCTCCGCTCCTCAGCGAGAGGGACGGCCTGAAAAACTCTCGGTGGAGAGGGCAACAAGAGAACCGTGAGGTTCTCCCACGGACTGCAAGGGTCACGGGACGTTACCTGGGGGTCAGGAGCTGTCCCACCACCTGCTCAGGGTTTGGGACATCAGCCTTTCGACTGGACTCCAGCACCCGTGCAAGCCCAATGATAAGTGCCGCACATGAACCTATGCAGACCAGGAAGAAATACATTTTCCTGACTTTCCTTGTCACTTGGCTCCTGCTTTTCTTCTTTGGAGGAGACCAGCTGCGCCGTTTCGCTTTATTTTCTGGGAGGAAAGCTGAAGCCCAGAGGAACTGGCCCCACTGGACGGATCGGTCCCTCCTCAAAAGCTTTGCGGACCCCAAGGAGCTGCAGAGCGATGGGGACCCCTCGTTGCCGTCGCCCCGGGAGCGGCGAGCGGCGCACCTGAACATCTACAAGAACAGCAGATGCCGGATGGAAACCTGCTTTGACTTCTCCAGGTGTGAGAAGCACGGCTTCAAAGTCTTCACCTACCCCCGGGAGAGTGACCAGCCCCTCTCAGAGAGTTACAGCAAAATCCTCACCTCCATCGAGCGCTCTCGCTACTACACCCCGAACCCCGAGGAAGCTTGCCTCTTCATCCTCAGCATCGACACGTTGGACCGCGACCATCTCTCAAGTCAATACGTCCGTAACGTCGATGAGAAAATCCGCGGCTTCCCTCTCTGGAACGGTGGCCGTAACCACCTCATCTTCAACCTCTACTCGGGCACTTGGCCCAATTACACCGAGGACCTGGGCTTTGACATCGGCCAGGCCATCCTGGCCAAAGCCAGCTTCTACACCGAGACCTTCCGGCCCGGCTTTGACATCTCCATCCCTCTTTTCTCCAAGGACCACCCACAGCGCGGTGGAGAGAAGGGGTGGTTGTATCAGGACTCGATCCCCCCGAAAAAGAAATATTTGTTGGTGTTCAAGGGGAAGCGGTACCTGACCGGCATCGGCTCCGGCACCCGGAACGCGCTGCACCACATCCACAACGGGAAGGACATCATCTCGCTCACCACCTGCAAGCACGGCAAGGACTGGGAGAAGCACAAGGACACGCGCTGCGACAAGGATAACGTCAACTACGAAAAGTGAGTCAGGGATGGGCTGGGAAAAGGGTCCTAGTGGGGATGGGGACACTCCACAAAGGGATGGGGACACTCCACAAATGTTCTTCCCCCTCTGTGAGGTGCAGCCGTGCCTGCCTGTGGTGGTTAGAACTCCAGACATGGGGACTGAGGGAAGTTCGGTGCTTTCCCGAAATAGATGAGGGTTTCATTTCCATAGTGAGGAGCGAGGCGCTGGATGTTCAGGGCTTTCCTGTGCTGTATTAAAGTTCGAGTAATCCGGCAAGAGCGGCTCTTATCTGCGATCACCGTGGCCGCCTCTAATACGATTTCCCTTTTTCCTAACGCTGATGAATGATGCTTTTCTTTTTCCCCCTCCTACCCTCCCCTAACATAAATGTTTCTCTTGGAGATGAGCCCGAAACATCCCCCCTCACTGGCTCTGCCAAAAATCTCGCAAAACTGGTGGGTCCTTGGGCATCCCAGTGCAGGCAGCCCCAAACTCACCTGGATGCGATGGGGTGTTCCCCCACATCCCCCCTTCACTAACAGGGGTGGTGGCAGCAATGTACGATGGACCTTGGTGTAAAAACTGGGGGGACAAAGTCCTGTGAGTTTGGGGAGCTCTGTGGGGCTCTGTCCCGCCAGTGCTGGGACACTGGGGACAACTCGCAGCCACCCAGCCAGAGAGCAGATGGGGAGAAAACACATTGGGCATCATCTTCAAAGCGTCTTAGGAGGTGCTGGGAGGTAAAAGTGGAGCTGGGGTGCTGTGGGATTATCTGGGGCTTCAGGGCGGCTCGAGCACCGCGTGGCCCTGTCCGGCAACAGGACCCTGCCTGGCAGGATCAGCCTTTTTGGGGACAGGACATCGCGGGATGGTGCGAGATGCCGCGGGACGAGGGGTGTGCTGAGGGGTGGTGGGATGGGAAATCTCCCTCCCACCCGGCTCAGGTAATCCCCTAATGCTGTTTGCAAGTACGGGGAGATTTACACCTCGCCTAGGATGGCTTTAGGAAGCAGATAGACTGGGAACACGTGGCGCAGGGCAGCGTGCTCCTGCGTGACCCTGAACCTACACCGTCCTGCTTGTCCCCGTGGGACACCCGGGCAAAAAGCCATCGGCAAAGGGTGATTTATACCCTCCTGCCCAGGGAGAAGTTGTCTCCAAACCTG
>NW_009701122.1:2418-2630 GCF_000703405.1 Apaloderma vittatum
GTGGAGGGGACTCACAGTGCCGCTGGCAAAGCAAGACCCTTGCTGAGCCAGTGTGTTGGGGACGTCCCCGTTTGCAGTGTGGGGAGCAGAGAAAGGCCTTGCTGGGGGTCTCCATCACCCTCCTCACACCTGGGGAGGCTGCCTAGAACAAACTGGTGCTGTGCCTGGATAAAGGGTGGCTTGTAGCAGCACAGTGCTCCATCCCCGCTGCG
>NW_009701123.1:0-2400 GCF_000703405.1 Apaloderma vittatum
TGGATTGACTTTCGGGGTGCGCCGGCTCATCCCAAGCATCAGACTCCTGTGCTTCCGGGCGGATGCAGCACTTTGGAGCCTTGTGCTCTCCGACTCACTTTGATCCAAGGGTCTCAAAGCATTTGGCAGAGGGTGGATAAATATTGTTGTCTCAGCTTTGTTCCTGGAGAGACCGAGACCGGTGCAGCCTGGGGAAAGATAACCCAGAGGAAGAGGTCCCTGGAGTCAACATGGGACTGCTCCTACAGAAGCCTCTGTTCTCTGCTTTTACCATTAGGGCAGGACTTGCTCAGAAAAAGCTTTTGCTACCACAGTTAGAGAAAGAGCAGCAGTCGTCCTGCCTGCTGTGAGGGACCTGGGGCTTTGCTCTGTGTTTTTGGGTCTCAGAAGCCCCAAGGAGGCAGTTGAAGCCATCCTCAGAGCTTGGTGTCTGTGCAGACAAGCAGAGCGTCTGTCCCGGCGAGGGCTGGGATATGTTGACAGGATGAGGAGGAGGCTGCCTTTACCACTGCTTCCTGCCCTCTGCTCCGCTACCATAGATGGTCACGTTTGCTGCAGCTCGGGTGGAAGCGAGGCTGGGCCAGCACCGGGGCCTGAGCCGAGGTCCAGCACCGGGCTCTGAGCAGAGATCCGGGTTCTGGCTGTGGTATCCCAGCTAGGGCAGGCTGGGAGCAGGCTGGCTGGGAGCGTGGCTCTGCTGACATCTAGTGAGGTTGTCTCCTCTGGCTTCATGCTCCCTGCAAGCCTGAGAGGCTTTTGAAACCCTTTGAACATTGATTTTTCTGAGCAGCAAGTGGGTAGGAGTTGTGTGTCTCCTTGGTGAAGACACAGATGGTTTTCTGGGTTTCTTGCCTCATTTTCTGTCCTGCCAGTATCTGATCTTGCTTCTCACAGCTGTCTCCATCAATGGCTGCGTCATAATCAGGGACTTTAGGATCAACTGGTATGCTACAAAACAGAAAGTAATTTACAGCTTCCTCTTTTTCATGACTTTTATTTTATAGCATCCTGTAACAGCCTTAGCAGTGAAGTGCCAGTCGTGCCCTGCCTCACTGGCACGGGGGACTGGTAGTCCTGGTGGACAGGACAGGCAGGACTTGTGCTCCTGGGCTGCGAGGAGGAAGCAAAACGGGTGAGAGGAACTAGAAATAACCACAGAACAGGGAGGGGAAGACCACGGCTCACCAGAGATATTGCAACCCAGCCCCGGGCTGGTGTGTTTGCTTCTGGGGTGGGTCTGCTTGGCTGAATGTGGTTCCTGCAGGAACAAAGACCTAGATGCTGCTAAGGCTGGGTCACGGAAGGGCTGCCTGTTTACAGGGGGACTGACTGCAAAGCATCCTGGTGCCTGTAAACCACGTCAGCCTGATGCTGGCATGGGAAAATCTTACAAGAAGTGGTTGGTGTCTTGTCCCCCTTTCCTTCAAGCACTGTGGGAATATTTACTCCTTTTTTAGCTATCAAAGGGCAAAAATGAAATGGCTATAAAGTGCCTAAAATGCCTTCGTGTCCCCTAGGCAGTGCTGTTTGGCTTGTCACCGCCAAAGGAGAGCACTTGTCTCTGTTCTGTTGTGAGGTGAGGAGGACACTTGCCCAAGCTCCAGCCCAGCTCCTTTGCGGTGCTCAGCAGCCTCTGACTCCTCCGCAGGAGCAAACACGGTCCTGGCAGGGGCTGAGGCAGAGCTCCCTGACCAGCTCTGGTTAAGGCTAAGCCTGAGCGTTGCCCTGCACATGTGGTTTGTTTCACAACAAAACAATTCAAGGCCTCGTTCCTAGGAAAAGGAGTTTCTTGGTAGCAGGAAACCACCTCGTTGCCCCACCAGCTTCTTGCCACATACTGCAGTGCCTCTGCTGCTTACATCCTTGGAAATAGCGGTTTTGCAAAATACTAACTAAAGCCCACCAAAACAGGTCAGTAGCCTTCAATCTCTGTTTGCAGATAAAGTTGAATGACCTCAGCCAGGCAGCACAGACAAAGTGACCCCTGAGGACAGCCCTGCCCTGTGTTAATTCTGCCTTCCCCGGCTGGTGACAGAGCCCAGCCTGCCTGGGGATCCGCCAGAGAGGTGGCCCTGCTCACCAGGACTGGCCAGTGCCTCTGTCCCCAGCACAGCCCTGCTCTGGCAATCCTGCTTTGCCCCAGGGCTAATTCCGAGCTGGATCTGCCCCCAGAGACTGCACCAGCACAGTGGAGTGGCTGTCAGACACCATTGTCTGTGGAAAGCTGTCCTTGGGTCAACTTGAAGGGTCTGTGAAACCAGCCCTAGGTGATTGCTCTGCAGCGTGGGGCACACAGGTCCCTGCAGTCCAGAGGCCAAAGGAAAACCATCCCTATGAGCTCATAAATCTCTCCTGCTGTGAGACAGACCCGAGGATTTTGCCCTTTCCCTATAGCCTATG
>NW_009701123.1:2504-4726 GCF_000703405.1 Apaloderma vittatum
CCCTGCCGATTGGCAAAGCCATCCCTGGTGACAGAGGATGAAGTTCATTTTCGCAGGTCCACGTGCTGCCCTTTGGAAGCTACAACTGATGTTTGCTTGGTTTTGTCCCTTCCACAGTCACCTCCCAGGACTGGTGCACTAATGTCCTCCGATGAGGAGTGCCTGCAGCAGCCTGCCCACCACGCTGAGAGAGTGCTGGGTGCTGGGACACGAGCCTGCACCTCTCTGTACGAGCCCCAAACCTCCACCCATGCACAGGGAAAGGTTCTTTCCCTTGTGAACAAAAGGGATCAGACAGCGTGGTTGCCTCAGCACAACAGAAACCCTCTGCTCCCTTTCAGCACGGCCAGCAGTGGCCCCCAAGTTCAGAGAGAAGCTCCCCAAGCCCCTGGTAACCCCTAGCCCAGCTGGCCTGGGAGCCTGTTAAAGCCCATCAGCTGGGACTCGGGGCTGATTCCCCGCACCCACATATGGTTCTGGACAGCACAGCCCAGACGCCCGTGCAGGCATCAGCTCAGCAGGTGCCGAGCACACAGCTGACCCCCTGCATTTTCTGTCGTTGATTTCACAGGGCCAGCACTTGCCTGTACATGTGGCTCTCCTGGCCGGTGTGGAGGACACAGCAGCCGTGTAACTCCAGCTCTGCAGGGAGGTGCTTCCTGGATGCTTGGGTGCATTTGCTTCATCCTCAAGGTTAGTGTGGATTAAGCCATGGCACAGCTGCTGCTGGAGGCCAGCTGTAGGTGTGGGCAGCGTCTCCCCCTGCATTTCTGACCAGGGAGACTCTCCATGCCAGAGAGGCTTTCTTCACGCTCGGAGTAAAAGCTCTGTAATCACAACTGAAGCAAGATTTAGTCTCTGCTTCAAGTGCTATCAACTCCCGTGGTCATTTTTCTTCCCCCCATCTATTTTCTTAAAAGCCTCAAATAGGTGTGCTCAGTGAGGAATGTCTGGGCCCTGGTTCAAGTATGGTTTTAGTCTCTTGAGCTGGCTGCAAAAAACAGAGACTCCTCATGAACCCCACAGAGCCAAAAAAGAGGAAGCAAAGAATAAAGTGTCCCTGATTTCTGTTGAAACCTCTTTTAAAAAGAAAAGCTAGCAGCAATCTTTCAAACCCTTGGAGACAGCAGCACTGCCCACACCCCTTGCAGGCAGCCAGGTCACAGCAATGGCCAGGACGCCTCCTTGCAAACCCAGCCAGGAGCAGGGCAGGGGTCAGTACGTTTGCAATGATCTTGAGCTCCCTGCTTGGCTGGAGCACTTGCCCTCCTCCTCCTCCTCTTGCACAGGGTGCCCTGCCACAGAGAGCACTGGCTTGGTCTTGCCCTTGTTCCTTTGCTGCAGGCTCCATCCCTGGGGGAGCAGGGGCCACCCAGGCCATGGCCAACGCTGCCGCTTGCCCTCTGCTCAGCACAAAGCCAGCCCCCGGCCTCCTTGCATCATCCCTTCTGCTTCTTTCCATGACCTAGCCCATGGTGGCAGAGTGGGGCCCAGTTAAGCGTTCCCAGCTAAAGTCTAATCCCTCTGGCTATTTTTAAAACCCCATCCTCATTCCAGTCCTTTGTGTCCAAACCTGGAAACAAAGGATGAGCCAACCCTTCCCCCCGCCCAAGCCCCCCTGTGCAGAGGGGCCTCTCTCATCTCAAGCACTGACCCCACAAATTTCTTGGTGTGACAAATATGCTTAACAAAAGGCAACAGCCTTGTCCCCCAATGCAGGGGCCACGGGGACACAGCAGCAGAGCTAGCGCAGTCCCCACATGCTGGGCCTTTGCCCCAGCTTTTGAGGTGGCTGTTTCATCTTCGGTGCATCCTCCCTGTGCTTACTCCTGCCTGCTTTTCCCCTCTGCATTACACTTGCTGCCGCAGGAGCTTGGTGCTCCTGCTGAGCAGGGAGGGCAGGGCTCCCTCTAGTTCTGCTGTGGGGAGGGCAATGCGAGAACAAGGTATAAATATCCATGAAGATTAGTACTTCTACCACTCTCTACCTTGAGAGAAAGTATTGTCACTCCCAGCCCGCAGTCCCTTTTCTCTCCGCTCCCCAGCTGCCGCTCCTGTTTCCAGCCCTGGGTTCACAATCTCTACAGCCAGCACTTTGATTTCATTCCTCCCTCCACCCCCGTTCGCTCTTGAAAGAGAGGAAATAATAGAGCCTTTGTTGGGTTGCTGCGGTGCAGGCACCGAGCGAGGAGCTGCACAGGGGTTGCCTGCCTGGATTATGG
>NW_009701123.1:4786-6615 GCF_000703405.1 Apaloderma vittatum
ATCGCAACATCCACAAAAAGCACAGCCAAACAGCAAAACCAAAACAACACCACAAGCAACCCCAAATACCACCTCCAAACCCATGCTGCTGACTTCACCCGCTTTCATGTAAATTAATATTAATAGGTCCTTGAGTTCAGTTGCTGTACAGATATATACAAATAGGAAATAGTTTCATATTTACATCATTAAGTTAGTCAGGCTCCATTAAAAAAAAAGAAAGAAAAAAGAACAGCTTTCCAAATTAGTGTCGTATGTACAGACAGCAGAGGTGAGCTCCCATCCTTGGCGCGGTCACACTGACAGTGTAATGTACACTAACCATTACCCCCGGTCCCACAGGCTATCGGCCCCACACGGGCCAGGCGCGGACGGGCAGCAGCCACGAGTGTTCGAGCAAAAGGATCTCGCTCCAGGCTTTTCTGCTCTCCAGGAACCAGCAGGGAACAGTGCTTGTTTCTCTCACAAGTACCACAGGGTCAATTCGTGTAATGTACACTACCAGCGCTCTGTGGATCCCATGGAAGGCACAAGACCGGCACAGATCTCGGGTTCAAGTCGGTGGATGCTCTGCACGGCTTCTCCCAGGTGCACCTAGGGTGACACGAGGCTGCTCCAGCCCCAGAGGAGCAGAATCCTTCGGAGAGCTCTGGAGGAGCGGAGGGACCTGGCCCGCAGTCACACAATGCTGGCCAGTTCTGTGTTGTCCGACTCTGAGCTGCTGTTGCTCTCCTGCCTGGGGGAAAAGGAAAAAGAGTTGGGGAAGAGGCATGGAGTGAGCGGTGGAGGGAGAGCAGAGCTCTGCCTTGGAGCAGAGGAGTCTCCGCAGGGCTCGAGAGGGACGGCACCGCCTCACACGGTCCCCAAACAAGTTTTCTTTAGCAACTGGGGCGGGTTCCTTGTTGATCTCGAACGCCTCACGCCATCTCTTTGGAAGTTTGGATTGGGAAAACAAGCCAGCCCAGCCCTCACCCCACCACCCACAGATCCCGGAGGATTTCTGGACAAGTCACAGTGTGTCCCAACCCGTCTGGGCCTGATCCTGCCCCCACACGCCCTGCTGGCGTGCTGTGCTTGCTACCTCTGCAGCACAAGCTGACACTTACCTTAAGTCCTGCAGGGCTTTCTTGTTTTTCCTCCGCTTTTCCTCGTCGATGGGGTACAGCTTAAACAGGAGCAGGCCCAGCAGGATCAGCCCCACGGGCACAGCCGACACCAGCATCTTCAGGGTGAAGTTCACCTCGCTGGGCTGGGAGCAACCCCGGGTCTGGTACCCTGCAAAGCTGTGAGGCAAAGGAAATGGAGTTTGTAAGAGGCGAACCTGTCCCTGCAGAGAGAGGTTCAGAGCCACAACTGGATTTAGATCCCTCCACCTCCTTCCCAGACCCTGGGAAGCAGATACAGGACTGGCCTTCCCCCCTCCCTCCTTCCTTGCCCCTTGGCTCCCTTGCAAGAACTCACTCTAAGCTGAGTGTGGAGATCCCCAGGGAGACCCCAGAGGTAAACTTGGTGAAGAAGACGTAGAAGGAGAAGAAGATGGCTTCATGGCCTTGGGAATCGGGGTGTTGCAGCTTGAAGTCATCTACGACATCTGGGAGCATGGACCTGTGCAGGAAGCGGGATGGTGAACGCTAGGACTGAACCAACAAAGCATGTTCTCTCCCTGGTGAGACATTTCTCTTCAAGAGCCCCATTTTGGGATGAAAACATTACAGAGAGGCCTCCCAAGGATTTCAGACCACTCTGACAGGCCCTAGAAGCACCTCACCCAGCTCTCGGGGTGCAGCGCTGAGAGCACCACGACCTCACACTCACCAGGGCAGGAGGAA
>NW_009701123.1:6650-11567 GCF_000703405.1 Apaloderma vittatum
CTCCCCCGGCCACGATGTAGGTGACAATGAGGTTACTGCCCAGGACAGCCACCATGATGAGGAAGGGGATGGCAGACTGGATAGGGAACAGAAACCAGGTTGGCGTCAGACCCCCTGGCCTTTCCCCTTCCCTCCCCTGCATGTCAGCCCTCCGAGCACAGGGACAGCCGGGGAAGCAGCAGTGCAGTCTTCCTCCCAGAGCCCCACAGCAGCCATTTCTGCTGGCCTTGGCCACATCCGTGACAGCACAAATAACAGGATAAGGGACAGGCTCCAAATCAGCAGCAGCAGCCACCTCTGCCCAGCTCTGGACCCTCTAGACAGGGAACACAGCTCTGCTCACCCCACATGGGAAAATACCATCCTCACGTGTACAACCGTGCTCGAGGGGACTCACTCACCGAGATGCCCACGTAGACAGCTGTCTTCTTCCCAAAGCGAGTAAGGAACCACTGCCAGAAGGGAATGGTCAAAGTGGCCGAGAGCTATGGGCAGAGAAAGGGGTCATGGTGTCACTTGCTGGCCAAGCTCTTCTCTGGGTGGAGAAAAGCTCTTCGCAGCAAGGAGCAGCTCCTAGGCACAGCCTACCCCATCAGATTTCCAACATCTCTGATTTCCACATGCTCCTGCGGCTGGCACGCAGCCATGCTGCCCGCCACCTTTTCCCTGCCTCTGCCCCCAGGAAGCCACGCTGGCCATTGGAGAGGGCGTGTGGGGCCACCTCTGCCCTCAGTACAGGGCACCCCAGCACCGCTGTCCTCAGGACACCCCGCAGGTGCCAACACACCTGCCCAAACAAAGAGAGGACCCAACTCGATCCTCAGTGCTGGAAGGGGACCTGATCTTGTCACCACTGCCTGCACATGGCATGGCCACAAGCCAGGTTCTGTGGGGACATTGGACCTCTCCACCCCAATTCCACAAGCGTAGTAGGGGTTCCCAGAGATGAGGCAAAAGCTGGAAAAGGCTCTCAAGGAGCTGGTTTGCTCCCTCTTCCTGGCAGTAAACACTGAGATCCTTTTCTCAAGGCAGAGAGAGGGGAGAAGGGAGGTGAGTGACTGGATTTGAACAAAAGGCCCCCACGGCTCCTGGTCTCCCCCATCTCTGGCTGCCTTCACACAGGAAACAAAGGCCTCGCTGTTCCTGCCAACCCGCACGGCCTTTGCAGGACATTTGGCAGCTCCTTTCCCCTTTCCTCCTCCCGTGGGATCTTCGGCCACTGTCCTCGTAACAGACCAACACAGACCCCTTACGGAGCACCCATCCCATGGCAGCTCATGGGGAGGACCCACGGGATCCCATCACAGTCCCGGCCCCGAGGGGCTCCAGGGCAGAGCCGTACGCACCATGATGACCAGCAGGATGTTCTGGAATTCATTGCGGAAGCCCAGGGTGTAGGTGCAGAAGAGGGCAAAGTTACCCTCCAGCAGCTGCAGAGGAGACAGACAGTGGTTAAGGGGGAACAGGGACCCCAACCACCCCAGCAGCGCTCGCTCCTCCTCACAAGGCTGCACCCAAAGCACAAGCAGATGAAGAGGGTCCATTGACCGACCCATCCGAGGGCACGAGGCCACATCCCTCCTCTGACCGGGGCAGCTCCGGCTCATTGAGCTGCCGCCTCACATGCTCCCAGCCCGCCAGGAGCCTATTGTGGCCCCACACTGCTCATCTCCCAGCCATCTCCGAGCTCTGCTGCTGCTGTTCCACCTCCCCAGTCCTTCAGGCCCGGCTTACCATGAAGGCCAGTGAGGTGAAGAGGAAGCCAGCGATGAGCTTGATGTAGGCACCGTGGTTCATCACCAGCTTCAGCCCCTGGAAGAAGGAGACAGGCTCATCCGACTGGAGCTGAGAGGACTCTGGGGAGCAGAGCAGATCAGCGCATCGTTAGACCCACTGAAACAGCACCCGTGGGTGCAAGGGCTGCAGCACCTCATGCCCGCTGCTGAGCACCTTGCACAAGCCCCTGCCCACACACAGCATCCCACCCCGAGGGAGACAGGGCAACGCTTGCAGGGACCTCCCTGCCCTCACACAGAGGTCCCTCAGCCACACAGAGGCCTGAGGGTGGCCTGGCTGATTTGCCCAGGATAAGCAGAGCTGGTCACAAAACAGAGGGATGGAAGGACAGAAGCTACTGGACTTTGGATGTCACCTCAGCCTAGGATGCCCCAGTTGGCACTAGCAACCTTGGCCAGCCAAAACTGTGCAAGATAACGTTTATCTCTGATGGTGCAGAGCAGAGAGCTAAGTCCTCAGGGCTGTGCTGTAACATTGCCCGGAGATGCTCTCGCCTCCTGCCCCCAGCGGAGCTTCACCAGGTCCCCCATACCCAGACCTCAGTTCTACCTGCCCCTCTGGGGCTCAACCCACAAGTGAGGGGCTGAGAGCTCCGGTAGAGTCCTGGGGAGCCCCTGGGGGAAGCCACGGCATTTCCATAAGTCCAGAGTATTCCAGCGTGTCTCAAACCTCACCTCTCTTCTCCCGCACACCCACAGTCAGGATCACGGCGCAGAGGATGTAGAGTCCCCCGATGACCCCCGCAGCGATCATGTAGGCATTTCTCTGTGCGAGAGAGCAGGGAACGGTGAGGGAGGGGCCTCATGCCACATGCGAGACTGATCAAAAAAGCAAGGAGACTGGGGCAGAGGCTGCCAGCAGGTCCCCCCCAGCTTACCGTGTCTGTGAGCGACACGGAGTCGTGGGTCATGTTTAGCTCCTCCATGGCCACCGAGGAGTTGGTCTTGCCGATGAAGAAGTGGCTCTCGATGCAGGGAGTAATGACCTTGCCCACGATCTGGCCCTGGATGGCAGTGCCCAGCACAGTGCCCAGCACTTCCACTGTCATACCTGCAGGGAGAGGCCGGCGGGACTGAGCACAGTTCTCGGGTACCCAAGGGCAGAGATGCAAAATTTTTCGCCACAGCAGAGCTTCTCCAGCTGCAACTCATTGTCCTTCCCCAGGGAAATGAGCCAGCTCGGCTCTCCCACAGCTCCCTCCAAATCACCAAGTGATAAAGCCACAGAGAAGGAAAGTGCCTGGTGGGGAAACTGAGGAAGGAGTAGAGGCCAGGACTTAAACATGCTGCTCCCACTGCTGTATCACAGAGCAGAAGGAAAGACCCAGGAACTCGGATCTCCCATCATCTTCTAGAGGCACTCGGCCTTAACAGGGATGTCTGCTGGAGGAGCTGGGGGAGAGGAACAGGAAGAGCTCGACCAGCTGCAATTCAAGCCCGAGATGACATTCATCCCACACCATCCCTGGGGTGGGGTGTGATTAAATGAGCCTTCCCAGCAAGGCATCAGGAGAAGGATCATGCCCCAGTGAGGGCTGCAGCAAAGGAGCTGAGCACCAGCTGCCCCCGAGCCGTAGCGAGGAAGGGAAGGAAATACTCTTACGGTAGGCAGTGGCCGAGTCCCGCTCGCTCTGCTCCCTGCTGATGAACATGGTCAGCGCCGAGTAGGGCACGTGGAAACACTGCAGTGGAAGAAGGAGAATTAGCTCAGGGATGGGAACCTGCCTCTACACACAGCTCAACCAGGTGAAGGCAGGGACCCTTCCTCACCCACCAGTCCTGATGTGTGGGGAGCCTAACTCACCGTCACAAGTGTCTGGAAGACGCAGTAGAAGATGAGATACCACATCACTTGGCCTCTGGAGATGTCCGGCACAAACCAGATGAGGAAGTAGGAGATGACAGCAAACGGGGTGGAGATGATGATCCTTTGGGAAGACACAGTGTTTGCCTCGCAAGCGCACAGCACCTGGGTAACCCCACCAACCCAGCCGGCCCTGCTACAACACACCCAGTGGGCTTCAGGTGTCTGAATTTGGGAGCCCCTGAGCTGCACCAGGGTGGCCCACCCTGCTCTGACACTTGGGCAGGAGGTGGTTGCCACAGGGATGATTCAGACCAGGCTGAAGGCAGCAGCTTGGAATGCACAGGATGAAAAGAGGAAGAGCTAACTCGTACTTCCATGGAAAAGCTTTATTTGCAAAAACAGACAACCCTGCTTTGATGGAAGTGATTGATCTGTTCCTGCCATCAGCTTCCACCCCCCGACCTCTCCCCCAGGCAGCAGTGCCACGTGTTCAGTGGGATGAAATCACCTCTCTTGCCCCAGCCAGGGCTGGGGAGCAGCCAGGCAGCTCAGCCCCAGCAGCCAAATGCCTCTCACCAGCTTGGCTTTGGTGCCAGCCCCCCCCGAGTCCTCGAACCTCTGTTCTGCTGGCAGGGATGGGGCAAACTGCCAGCCAGCACCAGGTTGGCTCCTTCCACCCCTGCCCAGCTCCCCAGAGCTGTGGGCACAGGGACACGGGATGCAAAGCACAGCAGCGGATCAGAGGGGATTGCTCAAGTGCTGGGCACTTGGCTGCAGCCCCAGGAGGACCAGCCAGCGAGCGTGATCGCAGCAGGAAGCCACCCGGAGCATCGCTCCGCTTCATCCAGCGCATCTCAGAACCCTTGTCCTGCTGCAGGCCGGGTAGGGAGCAGCTCCGCCCTGCACCAGCAGCCTGAGGAGACCGCAAGCACCCAGGTCCCCCCATTGCTCGGGAGGGCACAGGAGGGATCCCTCCTCCTGGAGGGGACACAAGCCAGGTGTTGAGACTGCATCCACATCTGTTTGAGGCCGATTTTGCTTGAGGATTTGCAAGCACCTGCACTACACAAACTACTGGACAAAAGCCGAGTCCTTGAACGAAGTCGGCAGAACCAGACACGGGACAGAGCCACGCACGGCCAGGGATGGCTCTCTGCCACTCCGCCGCATCTTTCTGTCCGGGCTGACATACCGGATGCAAAGTTTAAATTTAAAGTTGGGGGGGCAAGGACAGGGCGAGGGGGGCGGGAGAGCGAGGAACCAATCTCCACGGACGGAGGGTCCTGGGCAATGCTGCTGCCAGCTAAACACATG
>NW_009701124.1:0-368 GCF_000703405.1 Apaloderma vittatum
CAACGCCGACTCGCAGCCCGGCTCTCCTGACCGTGAATTTACAGGTGGGAGGTGATTAATGACCAACCGGGGGCTGCAGGATGTTCAAAGTGTGGCCTCGGCTCAAACCCGAGCCCAGCGAGGGGAAACGAGCCGCAGGGGTAGCTCAGCCGTGGTGTGAGCAACCGTGGCAACTGCCCCCGCCACTGCGTTCGGGGGTCGGGGGAGCTCGGTGGGACCCCCTTCGTGCTATCAACACCCCGCCCTGGCTGCAGTGCTGCTTCCATCCCGCCGTGTGCCCACTGAAACTGCTCATTAAACAGCGGGGCGGTTTATTTATAGCAACACAGGCTCCCTGGCTCCGGGGGCCCGGGAGCGGTGGGCGTGGC
>NW_009701124.1:414-1132 GCF_000703405.1 Apaloderma vittatum
CGCTGTGGTGCAGAGGGGCACTGGGAGCAAACGGGGAGCAGAGCCCACCAGTGGGTCGGGCTCCTCTGTCCCCAAGCACCCCCAGAGACCCTGGTGTGGGTGACACATCCGACAGTGTGGGAATAACAAGGACGTCACGTTGCCCGTGTTTCTGCCAGGCAGCGTGACTGTAAACAGATCCTGCTGGAGCCGGGAGGGATAAAAATCTCTCTCATCTGCCTCTTTGCCCCAGATTCTCATTGTGCCCAGTCGCAAACTGGTTTTGGGTAACAACGGGCCTGGGGAGGCCGGGCTCGTCCCTGGAGAAATCACAACTCTGGTGCTGGTGGGAGACGGGCAGGGGGTTCTGCAGCACTGCTCTGCGATGGAGGCACGTTGCAGCTCTGGTGCTGGGCAGGGGGTCACACTGTGGGTCAGGGTATGTGATGGGGGGACACTTGTAACGTGTTCTGCTTGAGCAGTTGGGAAGCGATTTATACCTAAAACATTAACCAGGTTTCTCCAGCTGGGGATGGACGAGCAAGGGATGGAAGAGGGCCAGACCTGCCGGCTCTAATGGGAGAGGCTGCCCCAGGGTAACGTGGGGCTCACTCTGCCCGGTGGGGATGCTCTGGCTCTGCCGGGTCCTGCCCACAGGGGTAAATCATCTGAGTCCAACGGTGAGAAATTGGGAAGCCCCAACAAGCTGCAGTCTGGCCTGAGAGCTCCCGGTGCCATG
>NW_009701125.1:0-10012 GCF_000703405.1 Apaloderma vittatum
ATGGAATGACTTGAAGAGAGCCACACACATGTGATGTGATTCTACCGTTAGCTGTGCCGGCAGCAGTGCATTGCAGAATTAAGACTTTCATCCTTGAGCTCTTTTCTAAATAAGTACATAACTCTTGTTTGCTAGTTATGAAAAGAGACCCTGACCAGCTGAGTACGGCTCATGTTGGGAGTTTGTCCGTGAGAATGGACAGATAAGAGGCTTCTCGTACACAAGACATGCATGGGAGTGAATGGGAGAGTACGATCAAAACAGACCTGGGAAAGTCTGTTCTCCCTCTGTGACAAGAAAGTGATTGAAGGAGTACATGAGCTAATAGCAACCCTGGCTGCATAGTCTGGTCTCTTGTTTGTAACCCACAAATAGTGCTTCTTGCTAATAAGTATAAATAAGTGTGTCTGCTTGCAACAAAGTGAATTCCGTTTTCCACCATCTTGGAGTTCGTGCATGCTTCTCCACAATGTTCAAAGAATATGACAGAGCTAAAGCAGTTCTGCTGGGAATAATGGGCTAAAATCCCTCCTGAATTAAGTGCAGGTCTGATCCAGAGGTACAGGAAGCACCTCGCTGAGGTTATTGCTGCCAAGGGGGTGTCAACCAGTTATTGATTCCAAGAGTTCACTAACTTTTTCCCTTGGCATTCTGGATGTTGAATGGGTGTGTTCAGTAAAGACATGGAGGATGAGAATTGGTTTTGTGTTATTATTTTAGGCACACTATATTTGTCAATACTCTTGACTTAGATGATGATTAGATCACATTTTATGACAAAATTAATGCAGAACACCATGAAATTCCAAAAGGTTCACATACTTTTTCTTGTAACTGTACTGCAGATTTTTATGTATAGTTTTAAAGAAAAAAAGTTCTATATACAAATACATTGTAGACCTTACTCTAATTAATGTAGTCCGTGAAAGTAGTAGAGAAGGAACACTTAACTTGTTTTTTAAATGTATACTAACAGCTACCTTTAAATAACAGTAGAGGTGGAATATACATCAAGAAAATTTGTGCTACTTCAACAAACACCAAGCAAAGGGTGACAATTTGTTCTCCCTCTATACTGAAGAGTCAATAGAAGCTATCTGATTTTCAGGACAGTCTGACAGTTTTAACTTTTGAGTATGAGGTTTTATTATATTCACACCTACATCTTTATTGTTATTCAAGTATTATCTTCTATATTGCTCTTGAAAAAAAGAAATGCTACTGTGTAGATTTAATAGTTGCACTTACCTGGTAATTCTCTCTTCTAAAAGCATCAGTGTTTGCTTTTTGCAGTCAAAGTCTGAACCTGCATAATAAACTCACCCCAAATTAATTGCAATTTAATAACCTAATGCAATATTACTGAGTTGTAGTCTTGAAAGTTATGCTGAGCTCTTAAAATTTTTCAGTTTTCAGGAGGTGAAAGCCATCTTACAGATCTATAGTTGTCATATAAAAAGACAAACCTGAAACACATTGGTGAGATTTAATGCAGATGCAGACATGAAGGAAACCTTAGTTTGCAAATAGGAACTTCCTCTTTTGAAAATGTGGCTACTGTGGTGGAGCTTTCGCCAAATTAGTCACTGCAATATTCATGTTCACTGCTTACTTTGAAATTCTGTCTGTATTCATGCAGTCTATGTCATATTGCAGAGCTGCACAATACATTCTGCAAAGAAAGGGTCCTGCATATTGTTACACTTCATCACAGTCTAGCCCAAATTCAACTACATTTAGTATCTTGTTATAACTTGAAGATAATATAAGTGTTACACTATTCTGACTTTTCTTGTTGCAGTTTCCTTAATGGACCAAATGAAAAAAATTCTAATCCTATTTCTGCAGCGTATCACCTGAAATGAAGGGTAAAGCGGTGCCATTTGTGATAGATTTTTCAAGTTGTTCTATCTTTAGGGAAAAAAAAAAAAGATAATTCAATTTAATGTGGAATCCAGAGATATTTCACTGGAAATACCCACTGAAGCGTTGTGTTGAGCTAATGACATCCACATGATTTGGAAAGGTTCAGGACAGAGTGTAAATTTAAAACTTTGACCTTCACATATTTGATTTAAATACTGATACATATGTGTGAATCATTTCTTACTCCATGTAAAATCTCCTCTACCATCAGGCTTGCCACTGTTTTACTGGTCACTTACACGGTTCCATACAAGCAGAACTAAGGTACGTTCACTTCTCAAGAGATTTCTTGCCTTGTGATGGGATAATGGTTTATGAACTAGCTCATAAAAAAACTCTGTAGTGCTGCTGCTAAATCCAATATCAGTTTTCCTCTTCAGCCTCAGGGCTTTTTTTGTTTGGTTGGTTGGTTTTTCTTTCTTTTTTTTCTACATGAAAATGTATCTTTAGATGCACTGTATAATGAATAACAGAAGCAGTGGCAGGATTATCATACATTCATTGGTATAATAACAATGTTTCCTGAAAGTTTCAGGAATTTGTTTTAGCCTCCAACTGGTTAAAGTACCTCTGTCAATTTTTAATCTGTATTGACTCATGGCTTGATTGCAATGCATAATGCTGACCACATCTATCTTCCCATAAAGCCTGACATCTGCTTCTGACAAGACTCTATTGATACATTTGATTCATTCTGACATTGTAAAGCTGAAAAACTGCTGAGATTTTCACTCTATATCAATTTGTGTATATTATTACACTGAAAGGACACACAACAACATCGTGCTAGATTAACGGCTACTTCTGTTTGCCCTTTTTTGTTTCAGATGCAAAAATGAAACAAAGCAATAACAAATATACAAAACCATGTAAGGGTCTAGACATAAGTTTTAAATGGTATTTTGTGAACAACTTCTTCTTCCTCATAGAAATTCAGAGTAAACTTCAAACCTAAATAAAACCTCAAAGCCTTTTGTTACTTGTTCCACCATTAAACAATTCTTCTGAGCAAAACAGCTTGGCATGTTCTTAAGTCTACAGTATTATAAAGTCATTTGCTGAAGAGATGATATATGTTTAGGTGCTAAAAGCTTTTGTAGATCTGTGTCCAAGATTACTTGCTGTTTTATAATCTAAAGAATTATAAATAGATACATTAGTTTGCTGACTTGTTTTTGAAACAAAAGGGCAAGTCTTCAATAATAAAAATGCACTTGTGAATTTCATCCATATATTATTTTCCCTTTAGTGGGTTGGTCTTTAAATCCAATTAATTTGTATGAAAAATAACTCACACATCCACATGAATACTGAATCACACAGCTCATCAGAATATCTCTGTTCGAAGTTTTGGATCAGACAGTTAGTAGATGAGAAATAGATGGGGATAGTCTGAAAAATTCTAAAACGTATTGCATGCAAGTATTAGTAAATGCAGAACTGATTTGTAGGAAGACAAAATACATACAAAAAGGCAAAAGGTTAAAAGGAAGAGGAGACAATGAACTTACTACCATAATACATATTTGAGATAAGTATTGTAGTCTTAAAAAAGAAAATTTAGAGGTGTCTTATATATTTATGTGTTGCCTGACCTATTCGAGAGGTGGCGTCCCTGGTGGCAGGGAGGCTGGATTAAAATGATCTCTAAGGTCCCTTCCAACTTAGGCCATTCTATGATTTAACCTTAGAGAAACAATACTGAAATCTATGGCAAGTTCTGGTTAAATTAGCCACAGATTAAACAAAACGCATCCCCATAAGCGTCTGCATGCAAGCTCTTGGTGTAGCATGCAGAAATTCTGGCAGACCAAAGAGATGTAATATCTACCATTGCACTCATAAGTGAATAAGCATCTGCTCTGTCACTGTCTGTACATCTTTACTTAGAAAGTATGAGAGCAGGTTAGCGTTGTGAATATTCTTCCCGTTCATTGTAACAGAATTTTGTGGTAGGGTCTAGAAACTTGCTGCAACCTACAGTATCAAGGAGTTAGAAATAATTTTTAGAGACAAAATATTAGATCCTTGAAAATGAATCTGGAGTACAATGCTTCTTGCTTAGTAAAAGTGCACTGCTTGATATTAATTTTCAAGTAGTCTTTTCTAGAAGTCAGTCCTCCTTTGGTTGGCATCATAGATAACTTAATCAATTCAGATGTGATTACATACATGCCAAAGCAAAATTGGAGATTGTATTTGGCCCAAAATGTCTGTGAGACAGATCACCAACTAGTGTATGACAACTTAGACTCACCAATTTTGGTTTATAGTAGCTCAGACACTGTCCCTTATTTTGTATTTAATTAAATTTTTGACTGACCCGAGAATAGCGACTACGCTTGCCTCAGGAGATTTCTAGTCAGCACTGCATATTTGATTGGGAGTCTGAAATTAGTAACACATAACATCTGAAATTAGTAACATATAACAATGACTCTTCATTGTCAGATTATCTGCAATATTTTTTTTTCCCAGCATTATTTCTTTGTCTCCAGAGACAATATTAAAAAATCATGTTTGTACAGTCAGCCTTGTGAATATAATGATTTTTTTCTTGTCTACCGGCTTGATTTCTAATTTCGGCATCAATAGACAACATTTTGTAACATTACAGAAAACAATGACTGTAAGGCTGTTTTAACACAATAATATTTTGTATTGTCACAGTTTACTACAGGAATGGTCAGAGTTTCTGTCAATACAAAAATCCAAGGTGCGGCCTGCTCATACCTACCTGATTCATTTCCTGAACTCCTAAGAAGTCTATTTCTTTACATTGTCCTTTGCTGGATTTAGACTCATGACTAGTAGTGTCTGAGACTACACAACCCTGAAAATACAGGGATACAAGTGTATCAGTTCAAAGAGAAACAAAGGGCAATACATAAAATCTATATAACTATATAAGGCTGAGATGGCAAGTTGTCAGCAAACTGCTACCAGTTGATAAAAAATAAAAATTTGCACATTCTTACTTTCTTCCAGAATACTGGTTAATGATTTATTGCCAAGGAGTCCCAACACTCTTAATTCTCCCCTTGAGCAGTTCAGTACTTCTGTATTTCTGGAGTTGCAAGCATATCTTGTAGTCCAGCCCTCAGGGGTAGGCTGCCTCTTCATTTTATTATGTGGATTTTTCCAGCTGCACTTTGTTAGCTGGCTGGTTTTTAATGTTGTGAATAAAGCCCTACATAGAAAGAAAAATATGCCTATAGAATTTGGGTCAAAAGCATTTTATAATTTGCCTTAGGAGTTGCCCTAGGAATACATTTCAGGATCTAAAGTGCAAAACAAAGTTCTTCTCCATCAGTAGTGTGAGGTATGGGTCTACTTTTGTATTTCTGTAAATCTCCAGTTCTTATCTCATCATGATGACTAATGATCCCAGGCTAAATTTGAAGGTGGTAGCATACCACACGACATCAAAAGGCCATGCTGAAGTACACAAGCATCAGAACAGGACAAAGTCCTCATGTGCCTTGTCTGACATCTAAGAAAGAGCGGAACTCCAATGTCTCAGACTTCAAAATGTTTTGCTCTGAACAGAGGGATCCTCTGATTCACGGTGTAAGCTACCTTACCACCTAAGCAGCAGTACTGGAAAGGTGTCATGGTCAGGACAGACTCATGCCTAAATGCATCTCTTGCAAGACAGTTAGGTTATCTTTGTATCACAGAAAGCAAAAAATTTAGGTGCAGACTTAGCTTATTTTGAAAATTACGCACAGTAAACCCATGAAGAAATAACCATGGTTATCAAAACAACAGACTTCATACTTATCAGCTATTATAGCAAGCAGTTATTTATTTCCATAGTATGACATAAAACATGTGGATGACTATAAATAGTTTAAGTGATGAATGAGCAATCACCATCTCTAGGCAAAGTTATCAACCAGCATAAAAAGCACCTGTTCCTAGTGACTTCAAAAAAGACAAGAACAGACTACGTCAGGGGTAAACTTATGGCTAGTCATTATGAAAACTTAACAAAAGACCTATTTCTGTGAGTGAAAATACCTTTTGTTACTAGAATATATTAATAACAGTCTGGAGTAGGTGAAGTCTCTGCAGAAAACAAGAAGTATGGTTTAAAAAACAGTGAAGGAAGGTAGGAATTTTTAAGTAGAATTTCTATATCCTTTGAATTTGAAAAATATCATTTACTGTAATCAAGGGTTAACATGGCATGTAAAATAGAGTGAAATCCTATTCCTGGTCAAATTAATGGCACAGTAATATGTCATGTGCACAGGTAAATTTCGTCTCAGAATTTATAGTCTCACGTTCCCTGAATCTGCTGTGAACTGTGTATTTTTAAAAGGATGACTATTTCCTCTGGTAAAATTCCTTATGACCACAATATGCAAATCCCACCTAGGAAGCCAACTAATTAGCTGTTTTAAAGTGTCTTTATGAGATTAAGACTAAAAATTCACTGCAGCTGTCACACGGGAATTCATGGCATTTATAGATTTTCTTGGATCTTGATCTCATACTTCAGAAATATGCAGACAAGCACAGTGAAAATGGAAAAGGGTCTTTGTAGAGCCTCTTCCTACCTTCTCCTTATATTGTTACTGTCCTCTGAACCTCTAAAACGCAGCCATTTGGCACTGTTTGTTGATGAAGTAACAAAACACTTCATACTCCAGGCAGGATAATTAACTCCTGAAGTGTTAACTGCTTGGGAGTATACAGCAAAACTGTGAAGAATGCAGTCTAGCTTAACTCAATTCTTTGTTTTACAAAAAATAAATTCAACAAAAATATGCTTACCATTATAATAATTTATACATTTAGCATTCTAATTCTGAAATAGTATTTTTAAAATAAAACAATCTTTAAATTAAGAATTAAATTCTCTAAATTAAGATTTCTCTAAATTAAGATTTTTTTTGTGATCTGTGATTCTGTAATTTTTATTTATCAGTATACTTGCAGAGTCCAATTTTCATATACAGAGATATTTATGCCAATATAATCTTGATTTGCTGACAATTTACTTTTTTCTTGCAGTTTATCAATTAAAGTAATTTGAATACATATTGGTTCACTGTAATGTTCTTAACTTGTGTTTCAATGTCATAAACTCACTTGGCAAACTGTTGTCTGAAGAATGCGTAGTTATTTTCAGCCAGAAAGAACAGCTGCACACACAGAATGGACTCATGCAACATACAAGCATCTGGGAAAGTCCAGGTTTTCAGACCAGATGATCCAATGAGAATATAACCTGAACCTGAAAAAGTATGAGAAGAGGACATCGTTTTACTGACAGCTGCTGAGGTGGAGGAGAGAAGGCCAAGGAAATCCAGTTACATGACATACAGTTTTGTCTAGACTACTGAAAGCATGGGCTAAGATTCAGGCTGAGATGGCATGCGAGTGAATACATAAGCACTGGCAGCACAACACACATTTGAACTTGCAGATACTTGCTTGGTTTTACAAGATTCTGACCCTAAAAAGGATTATCCAAAGCCTACTGAGACCGGAAGAGAAGTTTCCCAAGGAAAAAAAATAGGAATTCATCTTAGTCCCTCCACACAGAGGGGCCTAATACTACTCCAATGAGTTAGAATAGGATAGAACAGAACAGATTATTTCAGTTGGAATAAACAGACAACAATCATCCAGTTCAAGTGGCTCATCCCGTCAGGGCTGACCAAAAAGTTATTAAGTATATTATCCAAAAGCCTCTTGAACACTCACAGACAGAGCATCGACCACATCTCCAAGGAAGCCTGTTGCAATGTTTGACCGCACTCTTGGTAGGGAAATGCTTTGAAGTGTTCAGCCTGAACCTCCTCAGACATGGCTTTGAACCAGAAGAGAGTGTCAGAACCACTGCTGGACAAGCATGCTGACACTGGGGTCCATTTGCAACAGTGGAGCTACTAGGAATCAAACAAGAGCAAAGTTTTACTATAGAAGAGTAAGGCACATTTATAAAAAGAGCAACCATTAGAGCCAGCCAGGTTGGTAATACGGAGAAGATAACAGCCCTGAGACTTCAGTACTGGAGTCAACCTTCAGGAGTGGATGATCAGGCTGAAATATGTGCCTGACCTCTGAGACCTGACCATGTAAGTAAGTCTTCCCACGTCTTTGGCTGAAATAAGTAATAGTGACCACTGTCAGAAAATGAACATTTGAATAAAGCATTCAATACATCTTGACAGCTCTTATCTTAATACTGTCAGTATCTCTGACTATATGGATTTACTCTGTTGAGTTCTGAGATTCAGTACTGGTTTTTTAATTTACCCTTTTTTCTTCTTCTTAATTCTGCACAGCAGTTCTTTCGAAAGTTACTGTTACAAAATTATAGACGGTTGTAATTATAATAAATTGTATTGATCTTTTCCCCAACAAGCTGAAAATATACTTGCATCTATACCTGCAGTTCACTCCTGTTTACAGTGTCTTCTCAATTCAAAATCACATGTGAAAACAGCTATTGCACTTATTGCAGTGTCTGCTAATCTCCATTTGGTATCCACCTCATTGTTTCTTACCTCCAGATTCAAAATTTCATCTCTTAAAAATCGTCCTGATTGTCACATTTTCCAGGAAAGCATAAGAATAAAGAAAGCCATTCAAACATGCAAAACAGATGTGCTTCCATCAGTGGAAATCTGCCCACAAAGACATTGGGCCTTCTTGAACTAAGTAGCATGATGAGAAAAGGATATGTGAGGTTCTTAGGTAGCTTGCGTGACAGTATGATTTTTTAAATGAATTTTTTAAAAAGGAAGGAAAAAAAAGAATTAGTAACATCAGATTCAGTCACCCATCCTCATGCTCCATTCCAGAGAACATTAGTCCCCTAATGTCCCCCAAGTGAGTATGACAGTAAAAGAAAATTAACTCTTTTCATTTAGTATCCTTGCTTTACCTCACATTTGAGGCTAGATTGAACAACTAGAGCAGCAGATGCTCTTTCTGCAGCTATTGAAACTAAAATCACTGTGTTGAAATTAAAGTGAGAAGAAGACTATAAGGTAATGACATTATGCTTCCAATTTCCCATGTGCATAAAAAATGCATGGAATTAGCCTAGTTCTGGGTATTTATATCTTCTTGTTAGAAGCTAGCATGCAGTATTAATGCAGAAGACTCAGGTCAATTCAGGCTTCACAACCCTAGCAAGTAAAGGTATCCTAGGGGATGAAGAAAGTATTTCCAGGGGATTCATATCCTTATATTTCATATCATGGATGAGAAAAAAAACAAAGTTAAAAAAGAGATGCACAGATAGAAATTTTCATTCATGGCTAGGCTTTGCGAATGAAGATACGGGAAGGGCTCTACCCACACTTGCTACAAGCACGCTGATGGCTAAAAAGGCCGATGCACGACAGGCAAGTTTGGCTGCAAAATCCACAGCAGAAAGTCTCCTTAGGTGGTATTGGTGAGGCACTGTTCTTTCTGCGTTGTCTTTTCTCCTCAATACTAATTCTACGTGCGTTCCCAAAGGAGGCAGCAGGATTATGGATGGTGTGTCTCCATGTCTCCCGATTGGAGGCCAGAGTGGACCACTGATGGTAGTCAATATGGCCAAAACTGAGGTGTTGTTTCAGAGAGTCCTTGTATCTCCTCCTTGGGGCTCCTCTGTTGTGGCAGCCGGGGGCGAGTTCACCACAGAGCACAACCTTAGGGAGGCAATGATCCTCCATCCTGGAGACGTGTCCTGCCCAGCGCAGCTGCGTCCTCAGCAGCATGGCCTCAATACTGGTGATCCCTGCCCATACAAGGACAGTGACATCAGTCACGTAGTCAGTCCCTTTACTCACTGAATTAAGCTCGTGCTCTTGAGTTTCCTCCTGAAGATTGCCTGATACTCTTTCTCCTGAGCCCAAAATGCATGAGCAAAAGGCAAAACACTTCTAGACAGGAGAAAAAGCATTTGATTCACCCCTGCTGTGTAACACTATTTTAAAGCCCCTCCATACGATCATAGCACTATTGGCTAGAAGGGACATCTGCAGTCTCTAACCCAAACTCCTGCTCCAAGAGGGACTTTCACCATCACTGGACTAAGTCATTGATATTTCCTAGACAGCTGAAGTGCTGGACT
>NW_009701126.1:0-312 GCF_000703405.1 Apaloderma vittatum
GCTGCTAATAGGTGCCCGCCGGGGAGAGGGAACAAAATAAAAATAAAAATCCCCCGGGGGAGTTGGGCAAGTGGGATGGATATCGAGTGGTATCATCCTCGCCGTAATAGAGCGAGAGGGGGTTTATTAATAGAGAGACACTCGCTCCCCGGGAATGAGCGCGAGGGACGCGTGGGGGCACCGGGATTACCCGGGACACGATGACAGGGGTGGGAGGGAGGACGGGTGGCACGTCCGCTGGCACAGCCCGGGCGGGGAGGCGTCACCCTTTATCTCTGACGGGTCGAGTCCTTGTCCCCATATCCTCCTCCT
>NW_009701126.1:344-13490 GCF_000703405.1 Apaloderma vittatum
AGCGTATCTCGGCCGGCAGCGGGGCTATTTTTAGCTGCACGAGCTGGCCTGGCCAAAAAACCCATTTTCTCTGCGAGGGATCCTTCCTCCTCCCTTACAGCACTGTTTCAGCGCTGCTCAGCACCACGAGATCTATAGGAATTGCATAGAAACAGGTCAGGATTAGACAGGCGCAACATCGTGTCCCTCCAAGCCCAGCCTCGAGTCGTGGGTCCCAAAATAACCGAGCCACTGGGGGTGACATCAGTGCGGGTCTTGCCCTGTGGTCCCTCCCTTTGCAAACTGGCTTAACTGGGACAGAAAAATTGTTGTTGTTCCCCTCCCTCAAAAAAACCCCTACAAAAGTGCAAATGCAGGTCGAGCGCCGTCACTGAGCCTGCTGGGACACGGAGATGGAAATGATGGGCTGAGGGGCTCCAGGATGCCCCTTGGAGCTACGGGAGGGCTCAGGGATACGTTCAGGTCTCTGCCCCGTGTTTCCTTGGGACACCTCCGAGCCCCGTGAGGACTTTGGCAATGAGGAGGAGGATGGTGAAACCCCTCAGGGTCACTGCTGACCCCTTTCTCCATCAGAGCTGTACAGCTACACCGAGGAGCCCGAGCTCGGCACCAACAGGAGATGCTTCGAGGAAGATTTTCACGCTCAAGGTACCGGCTCTGAGCTCAGCACCCCGGGGTGCTGCAAGAGCAGGACCCCTCACCCTGGGGAGGCACCTGCCTGGTTGTTTCATTCCCATTCCAGTGCAGGGCAGGAGGTGGCTGGAGCTGGACGGGGCTCAGCAGAAAGCCTACGTGATGCGGCTGCTGGATGGGCTCGAGGTGGTCAACCGGGACAAGCGGCTCAGAGTAGCACGAGCCATCCTCTACCTGGCCCAGGGTAAGGACCGCAACGCCCGTGTCCGGGTGCAGCTGCGTGTCTGCTGCCTGGCTCCGGCGTAGGAGAAACCTTCTCTTGGGGTTGTGCCGGGTTGGTGCAGTAAGGGTCCTTCCCGGGGGGGTCCCGCATGCTCCAGGGGTTTGAAGGCAGCTGCCCCCTAACCAGCACCTCCCTTCGGGCCTCTCCAGGCGTCTTTGGAGACTGCGATAATGAAGGCGACGTCCTGCGCTGGTCCCGGCACAACAGCTTCCTCCTGTACCGCCTGGGAACCTTCACCGCCTTCCTGGAGCTCCTCAACATGGAGATCGAGTGAGTGGACCCACACTGCCCCCACCCTCCTCCTTTTCATCTTCTATCCCTCCATTCTCCTCTTCATCTTCTTCCTCCTTATTCTTCTCTTCATCTTCTTCCTCCCTATCCTCCTCCTCATCTTCTTTCTCCCCATCCTCCTCTTCATGTTTTCCCCTCCATCCTCTTCATCTTCCTTCCCTCCATCCTCTTCATCTTCCTTCCCTCCATCCTCTTCATCTTCCTTCCCTCCATCCTCTTCATCTTCCTTCCCTCCATCCTCTTCATCTTCCTTCCCTCCATCCTCTTCATCTTCCTTCCCTCCATCCTCTTCATCTTCTTTCCCTCCATCATCTTCATCTTCTTTACCTCCATCCTCCTCTTCATCTTCTTCCTTCCTATTCTTCTATTCATGTTCTTACTCCCCATCCTCCTCCCCTCCATCCTCTTCATCTTCCTTCCCTCCATCCTCTTCATCTTCTTTACCTCCATCATCTTCATCTTCTTTCCCTCCATCCTCCTCTTCATCTTCTTCCTTCCTATTCTTCTATTCATCTTCTTACTCCCCATCCTCCTCCTCATCTTCATTCTCCTCATCCTCCTCCTCATCTTCATTCTCCCCATCCTCCTCCTCATATTCTTTCTCCCCATCCTCCTCCTCATCTTCCTTCTCCCCATCCTCCTCCTCATATTCTTTCTCCCCATCCTCCTCCTCATCTTCATTCTCCCCATCCTCCATCTTCTTTCTTCCCATACTCCTCGTCCTCTTCTTCCTCCTCCCTCCTCCTCCTCCTCCCCGAGGACCGGGGTGGTTCCGCAGCCGCCCGTGCCCGGTGGCTGAGCTCGTCCCCTTCCCCGCAGCAACAGCCAGGCCTGCAGCAGCGCGCTGAGGAAGCCGGCCATCTCGCTGGCTGACAGCACGGAGCTCAGGTACCTCCTCCAGCCCCCCACTGGCACGTTGGGTGGAGGTGGTGGGACAACCTCCGGGGACAAAGTGGACTCTGGCTGGCGGTGTCACCTGCCCATCGTGCTGTCCCGACAGGGTGCTGCTCAGTGTCATGTACCTGATGGTGGAGAACATCCGCGTGGAGCAGGAGACGGATCCCCCCGAGTGGAAAACCTGCCGAGAGACCTTCAGGACGGAGCTGAGTGAGCCACAAAGTTCATTGTGCCCTAACAAGGTTCCTCTGTCGTGGTGGACCCAGGGAGACCTCCAGGGATTATAGAACCATAGAATCACAGAATGTTGGGGGTTGGAAGGGACCTCTGGAGATCACCCAGTGCCACCCCCTGCCAGAGCAGGATCACCCAGGGCAGCTGTTCCTGTGTAGGAACGATCCAGGCGGGTTGGAAAGTCTCCAGAGCAGGAGACTCCACACCCTCTCTGGGCAGCCTGGGCCAGAGCTCCGGCACCCGCACAGCCAACAAGTTTCTCCTCATGTTGAGGTGGAACTTCCCACATTCCTATGATGTGGAATCTGTCCTGAACCTGCTCCTGGCCCCTCTCTCCACCAGGTTTCCCCGTGCACACTGAAGAGCCGTTTGCTCTTCTGCTCTTCACGATGGTGACCAAGTTCTGCAGCGGCCACGCTCCACACTTCCCCATGAAGAAGGTCCTGCTCCTGCTCTGGAAGGTCCTTCTGGTGGGTGCAAACCATTCCTTTCTCCAGAAACTGGTCATTTTGAGAATAGTGCTGATGCAGCCTGGATGCTCCCCACTGTTCAATCCAACTGGAACAAGGTTGTTTAACGTGGCGCAAGAGGCTGACACAAGGCAAACAGGTTTTTTTGGGAGAGTGAGGGTGGGCTGAGCTGTGCAGAAGACGTGAGGTGGGGGAGAAGTCTGGAGAACAATGTCATGGCTTCATCCTCAAGCTGCTGCTCCCCTGGAAGCCCAGAAGAGCCGTGCTGTCTGGGTGGGACATCCGCTCCCCGCTCACTTCTCTCCTCTCTTGTTGGTCCCTAGTTCACGCTGGGTGGATTCGAAGCCCTGCAGGCGATGAAGGTGAGGAAGAGGGAGGAGCTGGGGCTGCCGCCCTTGCCAGAGGACAGCATCCAGGTGATGCGCAGTATGCGCGCCGCTTCGCCCCCCACCTACTCCACCAGGCACCAGCAGCACCAGCAGCAGCAGCAGAAGCGTGGTCACCGCAGCCGAAGGGTAAGAGCGGGCTCATCCTCCTGGCACATGGCCCGGTCCCTTCTCCAGCAGGGATCATCGTCTGTTCGAGGAGCCAGCCTGTGCTCGGTGGTGTTATTTCCCCTCCCGCACCAAGCACTCCTACGTTCTTCCGTTTTATAGAATCACAGAATGGTTTGGGCTGGAAGGGACCTTAAAGGCCATCTAGTCCCTCCCCTGCTGCAGCAAGCAGGGACATCTTCAACTAGATGAGGTTGCTCAGAGCCCCGTCCAACCTGCCCTTGAATGTTTCCAGCGATGGGGCTTCTACCACCTCTCCAGGCAACGCGCGCCAGCGTTTCACCACCCTTATAGTAAAAACAATTCTAGTCTGAAGCTCCCCTCTTTTAAAACCATTTAAACCCTTCTTAAAACCATCACCCCCTGTCCTCTTGCAACAAGTCCTGCTAACACGTCCCTCCCAATCTTTCCCGTAGCCCCCTTGAAGTACTGGAAGGTGCTCTAAGGTCTCCCCTTTGGGAGCCTTCTCTTCTCTGGGCTGAACAACCTCAAATACTCAGCCTGTCCTTGTAGGAGAGGTGCTCCACCCCCTCTGAGCACCTTTGTGGACCCGCTCCAACAGATCCATGTCCCTCTTGTGCTGAGGACCCCAGATCTGGGCACAGAACTGCAGGGAGGGTCTCACCAGAGCGGAGCAGAGGGGCAGAATCCCCTCCCTCACCCTGCTGGCCATGCGGCTCTGGATGCAGCCCAGGACACGACCGGTTTTCTGGGCTGTGAGCACACATCGCTGGGTCACGTCCAGTTTTCCATCCACTCATTTCAGTCGTGACAAACCAGCCCCATGATGCGCTTGATCTGGAGGAAGCAAGAGGACATCCTGACCCCATGGCCAAGCACTGATAAGCACCCGGAATCAAACTGCTCACAGCAAGCTCTTTTTTTAGCTCCCCTCACGGAGCTGCTGTGGTATGATCCAAGGATGAAAACGCCTCTTCCGTTAGGGGGATGTTGGATGGTAACTCCAAAAGTTGAGACGGAAAATGGGCTCACACCTCCTAGAGCAGCAAGGGTAGAGTTACACAGGGAGGGGCTGTTCCTCACTCAGGCTCTGGTTGACAACAGCTAGGAGGGAAATCCTCATCTGAGGAACATCTGGGAGTTTGTTCCTTCCAGGATGGCAAGGTCTGGTGCTGGCAGTGGGGAGGGAAATAAAATCCAGGGAGTGACTCATATTTCTCCTTCCCCTTCTGCTGCAGCCCCTGGTGAAGCAAGACAGTCTGGATATCTACAACGAGAGAGACCCCTTCAAGAACGATGAAGCAGGGGTCGACGAAGAGGAGAACGACGATGTGGACAGCGGGATCGAGGGGGAACTGGACCTGATGGAGCGGGATGCCATCATGCCCACGATGCCTGCTCAGCGCCCACCTATCGAAAGAGTTTCATTCCCCAAAGGGCTCCCCTGGGCCCCCAAAGTCAGGTAAAACCAGCTGATGTCCCTGCCATCCTCCCCAGTCCTACCTGTCCCGGAGCGCGTTGCAGGCTGAACGTCAGGCTGTGCCAAGTTTGTTGGCCTCTGGCTGGTAGAACTTGAAGTGACTCCGGTCATTTTTTGGTCTCAATGGTCCTTTCTGGACTGGGTTTAGCAAAGCTCTTCCTCAGGCTTTATAAACCGAGCGCAGCCACTCTTGGCCAGTGTCAATCCCATTCGGGCATCCCAGGCTGGACTGGGAAGAAGGCTTGTGCTGGAGCGCTGGGGGAGCCGGGGCAGCTTTCCCCACCAGCACCAACAGATCTCAGTAGGGGCAGAGGTCTCAGACTAATCATCTCTGGCAGTGGTTAATGACATTGCCTCTAGATTTTTTGAGTTGGACTCTTGTTTTGCCAGATGAAGCCTTCTTGAATGGCCTTGCTCTAAGAAGTTGGAGAAAATCATCTGAGATAAAGGAGTTGGTGCTTTCCCTTCCTAAAAACCAGTTCCCCACATGTCGTATAGGAGAAGGTTTGGGAAAAGTGGGTGAAATCCTCTGTCCCTTGCCCCCTAACCCATGTGAGTTCTTTTGCTGTTGATCCAAAGCCTGGATTTAATCCCTTGTCTTTAAAACGCAGGAAGCAAATACCTCTTTTCGATGTGGGAGCAGTGACAGGGTTAAGCGTGCCTTTGCAGAGCTCTCCTCGCAGGGACACGGCAAGAATTAGTTTCCCACGTGGGTCTGGGCACACGCGGTGCCGTGGAGCTCCACGTAACTTAATGCTCTCAGCTTGGAAATCAAACGACCGTTGTTTTTCTTGGCTGGTGCCTGGAAATCCCACTGGGTTTCTTTCTGCCTGTGAGAACCTTGGCTCACGGTCCGTGTCCTACTCGTAAGCACTGAGACCCTGACCGGTTCTCACGAAAGACGCCCGGGGTGGAGGAGATGTCAGCTTGCTCTCTCAGAGCAGCACATGCTCCGCCAGACCACGGAGACAGCATTTGTTAGCTCAGAGCGAGCAGATGCTACTTGAAGATCCACAGAAGGTGGATCAAAAGGTGCCGGTCGTGAAGAGCTCCTCTCCATTTATTCACGCGCCTCCATGGAGCTCCACGGCAAAGTACAAGTGGCTTTGGTTCACGTTGTTCCCAACCAATGAGCCGAATGGTGGCTCTACCCTGCTGCTGCTAAGACCTCTAAAAATTAATCCTAGGAAGCACAGAGGTTCTTGCTGGCCCCACGCCGCGGTGCTTTCTGAGAAACGTGGGTGGTTTCCAACTGTCTCCTTGGTTTTGTTTCTCTGCTGCTCCATCAGACAGAAAGACATTGAGCATTTCCTGGAAGCAAGCAGGAACAAATTCATCGGATTCACGCT
Source organism: Apaloderma vittatum (assembly GCF_000703405.1). Taxonomy (NCBI): domain Eukaryota; kingdom Metazoa; phylum Chordata; class Aves; order Trogoniformes; family Trogonidae; genus Apaloderma; species Apaloderma vittatum. The sequence continues at coordinate 6,497 of NW_009701126.1, forward strand.
GGGACAGTGAGTGTTACACACACAGGTTTCACCCAGTTTGGTCCGTAGCTCCCGTCAGGGCAGTTTAACCGGTGGGAGGTGTCTGCAGGGCTCAGGTTTTCTCAACTCAACCGTGTTCGGGATGATGTGGCACAGCCCTGGATTTCACTGTGGCTGCAGCAACAGAGTCGGTGCTGTAAAAACATGTTCTTGGAGATGCTGATCTCCGAGGACCTCTTTCTATTAAAAATCAGACCTAGCCCAGAATAAGTGACCCCTGGCCCAAGCCAGAGAGGGGTTGGATGTGGGAGGGAGTCGGTGTCCGCAGTGAATTTCCCGGTGTGTGAATAAATCAAGCTGGGTGGGCAGGATCATCCTGCCGTGGGCCCAGCAGGGCACACTCAGTTTTTAGGACGCTCATTTTTTAGGTGGGGTGTCAGGCTCAAGCTGGCTCCACGCAGAGACCTGATTTCACCCCAGTTCTTCACCCCAGTGTCACCTTTCTGTCGTGCAGGCTTTGCTGGGGAGGAGGTGGGAGGGCAGGCAGCTCACGCCAACACCTCTCCCAATCCCTGACCCACCCTGGATGGGCTCCGTAGAACCAGTGGGCTACAGGCTCCCTCTTTTACTTCGGATGGCACAGAAGCATTCACAGATCTCCTTCCCAGCTTTGCACTTACCTTCTCTCCTCCAGAGACACCGAAACCCTCATAGGGCTACCGCGACCGATCCATGAGAGCGTGAAGACACTGAAGCAGGTGAGACGACCCAGAAAGCCTTGCTGGGGAGTGACTCAGCTTGTCTGAACCCATCCCTTGCTGGTTTTGGTCCCTGGCACTCAGCAGATGTTCTGAGGTGGGATCGGACTCGTGGAGATCTCATGGGGATGTGGAAAATCATCGGCCAAGATCCCTAAGGCCGTTGGGGCATGGCAGGGCATCAAGCCTGGCACGCATAAGCTTTGTGCTGGAGCACTTGCAATGGGTTCCAGGTTCCTCAGGTGTGTGCTCTCAGCCCACAGTAAACGTTTCAAGTGAGTTTAGTCTTCTGCTCCTCCTCAGCTGACGTGCAGCAGCACCTTCTATCTGAGCTCTTGCTCGCCCTACCTTGGGAAGTCCATCTGGTGGCTCCAGCCAAGGTCTGAAAAAAAAGGATATCTGCCCCGCGCAGTGTTGGATCCTCACGTCTAGCCTCTGGCTGAAGGAGTTCTTGGAGGGAGTAAGAGGGTCCCTTCTTGTTGACGCCGCTGGGAATGTTCCTTTCCCACTGGTGGTACAAACCTCTGCACAAGCAAACCAGGGCCGCAGCATTAATGCCGTGTGAACAATTCAGACCATGAAATGCCTTGAGTGATCTTTGTCAATTGTCTGTCCGACCCTCCTGTAAACAATACACATTTTGTTCTTTAGAACTAGAAAGAACTGTTAGCTCTAGCTGGAACTAAATATTTATCAGAACTTTGGGCTCATTTTTTAGTTATGGATGTTTAGTTATGTATGTAGTAAGAGGGTCCCTACTTGTTAGTTGTCATAGGAAAAGCTTCTGGAGCTTCTTGCAGGAATTGGGTCCAAAAATGGAAAATGAGTCCTCCCTGCAGTTCCAGATCGATTGCCCAGTGCTTGGACTTTCCCTTTATCCCAGGTGTGGTGTTGCTGCGTCCTGGTGGGCGTTTGCCACATGCTTGGAAGGTGACAGACAGGTTTGGACATAAATGCCCAGACCCGTGGTGTTCCCAGGAGGAAGCACGGCCAGCCTTGGCTCTTGCAGTGCTCCACGCGGAGCGAGACACCTCCAGAGGCTGACTGACCCTCTCTAAGATCTGAATTGCCTTTTGGAGGAGATTGTCCCTCCCCATTTACTTGCAGAGAGATTCTAGAAGGAATAGGTGGAAGTAATCAGAGATACGATGTGTGAGGGGCTTCAGGGACGGAGGGGTGTCCCACACAAGGATGAGTCCCCCATGTATCTGCTGTGGCCTGTGCACCTAACTCAGATATTGCTGAACTCAGCAATTCTTGTCATCGCTGACTGTCTTTCATCCTTCAGTTGCGACATTGCTCTGTCTCTTGTCTGTGCGTTTTTGCCAGCACAAGTACGTTTCCATCTCGGACGTCCAGATCAAGAACGAGGAGGAGCTGGAGAAGTGCCCCATGTCTTTGGTAAGAAGTTGCTGCCCCCCCATCACTCGACAGGCGTGTGGAAGATTTCCAAGGTGTCGCATTTGCCGTGATCCTTAGGACACACCTTGGGTGCTCTTCTTTCTGGAAGCCCCTATCTTGAGCAAAAGTAGCGGTGGAGAAAGGCCTGCAGTCAGCACATAGCTGTGTCCATCATGTCCTCAAACTGGGTTTTTTGGAGGTGACTGACATATCGCAAGTGTGGGGACTGGAAATACTTACTTGTCCCCTGTTTCTCTGTGCTAGGGGGAAGAGGAAGTCCAAGAAACCCCTTGTGAGATCTTGTATCGAGCCATGTTGTACAATCTCCCCCAGTATATGGTAAGCCTGTGTTTCTTAAAAGTAAAGAGGAGCTTTCGAGGGAGGAACGGTGCCAACCTGTGAACCGCAGAGCTCAGCACGGGGCCGCTGGGGTGTGGAAGGGTGAGATTTTGGTGGGAACCCAGAGCAGAGTCGGGTGGGAAGTGCAATCCAAGAGGAAGGATTCAGAGGATCGAGGGGTGTAGATACCCAGGGACACGGTCAGATGGTTGGAGACAGATCTGTGGTTGGAAAACAGGACATATGTGGAGGGGAACAAAGCCCTCTGCATTGGTGGGATCTCAAAACGTGCTCCTGCCCTCCAGACACAGGAGGGGAACCCGCTGGGCATGACCCGTCTCATCTCTTGAGCTGCACTAGCCGTAGTATTTACTAACTAGTTGTTGCATGCTGATGCAAGCACCATCACTTCTGACCTCAGGGAGAAACCTACGGACTTTGCTTGTTCCTTCAGCCCCCGTCCTTGCTGATTAACTTTGTTACAATATCACGCTGACCGAGCGTGATGGCGTACTGGGCCAGGAATCAAACTAAAGCATCATCGTGCTTTACGTGGTTCAGCAAACAAGGCGGTGATGGCTTCAGGCCTCTGCTGACGTGGCTTTGCTCTCAACAGCTATTCAAATCGTGGAGAGTCGAGGAGGTTATGACCCTCCTTACAGGGACATCCCTTGCACCCTTTGAATGGCCCCAAGAGATTCCCAGAGGAATACAACGCGTGTCCTGAAATTGAGCTAGGTTGACAGGTTGGATGGGGCTTTGAGAAACCTGGTCTGGTGGGAGATGTCCCTGCCCATGTCAGGGGATTGGAACAAGATGATCTTGAAGGTCCCTTCCAACCTAAACCATTCTTCTAAGATGCCCTCTGTCCACGGGGAGAGACAAACACCAATTTAAATGCATTAAGCTCCAGGTGTCCCTTGCTCAGGATGTTACAGCCAAACCAGAGCTTCTGTCTGTCCAGGGTATAAGAGTACAGGTTGAACCTTGGCATAGTCAGTCCATCATGGTGAGCAGAGCTTGGGCTGGTGAAACCCGACAGAGTTGGCTCGAAGTTGTCCGGTTTCAGCAAATGAGGGAGAAGGAAGGAATGCTCCTTCCTGGAACCAACCCTCCACACCTGTCCCCCCCTGCAGATCGCTTTGCTGAAGATCCTCCTTGCTGCAGCACCCACCTCTAAAGCCAAGACTGACTCCATCAACATCCTGGCAGATGTGTTGCCTGAAGAGATGCCGTAAGTCATAGAATCATAGAATCATAGAATAGTTTCAGCTAGAAGAGACCTTGAAGATCGTCGAGTTCGGCCTTTGTCCCAGCCCTATCAACCCACTAAACCATGTCCCCCAGTGCAACATCCACCCGTCTTTTAAATCCCTCCAGGGATTGTGACTCAACCCCCTCCCTGGGCAGCCTGTTCCAATGGCTGACAACCCTCTCAGTAACAAAATTCTTGCTAATATCTAACCTGAACCTCCCCTGGTGCAATTTAAATAAGTCCTTGAGGAGGTGGCCACCAGCCATCCCAGCTTTGCCACGATGTCTTGCACTGAGTTAGGGTTTGCCGATAGGTTGGGGGGAGGGGCTCCAGATTTGGGGGCGTCTCTTTGGATAGGTGCAAGCTACTGGAGCCACCAGGGCAGAGGATTGAAAGCCAAGGATGCAAATGTTTTTCAGGAGCGTGGTTGGCAGCCTCTGTGCTGTGCTAGCTAAGTGCCACAATTCATAAAATCGCGCTGATTGACACAAATCATAAAGGCGTGGGAGCATGTGGTAGGTGTCCTTCACGCCACTCCCCCAGGATTGCTGACAGGCAGTCAGCACAATCAGCCCTTTTCCCCTTTTTTTAATGCACCTTGGTGTCATCCGATGGGAAAGGATGGAAATGGGAGTCCCAGAGGGAAGCGAAAGTCTCTGTTTCTGTAGAGTCTGTCCTGATAAAAAAGAACTCTGTGATCCTCCTTGCTCCCCTATGAGCTACGCTGTTGCCTTCTTTCCCTCCAACCCAGCATCACCGTCCTCCAGAGCATGAAACTGGGGATCGATGTGAACAGACACAAAGAGATCATCGTGAAGAGCATCTCGGCTTCGCTGCTGCTGCTCCTCAAGCATTTCAGGCTGAACCACATCTACCAGGTGAGCGTAGACCAGCCCTCACCAAGCTGGTCTTGAAGCCGGTGCGTCCTGATAGACCCTCTCCTAAAAGATATCTCTGGGATTGCTTTCCATGAAGAGCTGCAGATGGTTTTTCCAGAGAGAGGAGCCGTAGCCCCAGGCCAGGATTTGTAGTTACTCGGGCAGGGATGACCTGATCCCCGACTGTGTTTTGACGGGATCGTTTCCACTCACGTGCCAAGATCTTTCAGACCTCTGGGAAAGTTCACGCCGTAGCTGATGAGGTTAAAATTCAGGAGGTATCAGGAGCGTGAGCCTCCCCTGGCAGAAGGGGGAAGGGGATGGGGGTTAGGCAAGACCCTCTTTAGCTCAGCCTCCTCCGCAGTGACCAGAAATAGTGCTGGGTAGGACCTCACGAGGTCAGCTAATCCAGGCCTCAGCAGGATCAAGTTCTTGGGGCTCCTGTTTCAGCAGAGGTCTGGGTCCTAAATGCAATCCGATTTTTCCTTTCATCTGCACGGCACCAATCAAGCTGGACTCGCATGAGGGTTTTCCTTGATTAAAAAAACACCACGGACTGATTCGAGCTGCCAGTTCTTCACTCGTTCTGCCAATCAAACAATTAGCGTTTTGTCTTTTTTTCCTTTTTTATTTTTTTAAAGATTTCAGAGCATGCTACAAATCCATCTGTATGTTTCGAAGGCTGCTGATATTTATCCCAGGATAAATACAAATCCGTGTATTGGATTGGACAAAATGAAGCAAAACCCTGCATTTTTACAATCCTATATTTGTTCTGAGTCCCGCCAGGTCCTTTCCCTGACTTTTCTCACTTCATCCCCAAATCAGCTCCTCCTATTTTTTCCTCCATGGCAGGAGGACCCGTGTGTTAAGTCTGGAGGAACCCGTGGGGTTTCCCAGCTCTGATTCTCCTTCTGTGTCTGATTTTGCATGAGCCATCAGCATTTCTTTCAGTGCCAAAGCAGGTCTTGGGGAGCACCCCCAAAAAAACCCCAACCCACTGGCAGGGGTCGAGATGGTGCTTCCAAAAAGCGGTGGAGAGCACGGCTGGTCCACGCTCCACTGAGGGTCACCCTGTGCTCGGTGGCATGGGCCAGCAGATGATGTTTTGTTTTTTTGGCTCAGCTCTGCTGTGATTTGGTGTTTCTTACGCAGAAAAGCCCATCAAATTATTGCAGTTCAGTGTCTCAGCGTTATCTTCGGTCCGATCCTATATAAGCCGCCAGCCGCTGCGTTTCGAAGCAGCAAGAGCACCTCAAATCCCGGCCAGCGGGGTCTGGTGGTTACTCACTCGCCAGTAACGGCGGCGAACGGAGCGTCGACAGCTTGTACCGGGCTGAGACGAGACACGACAGAACAAACTGTTTCTTCGCTCTCAGATTCTGGGATGTCGATTACTGGTCGGGGAGAGGATATTGCTGCTCTTTGCAGCTCGGCTCTTTGGAGGACAGTAGAGATTTGTCGTACTAAGCAGCCCTGTGTATCCAGACCATTTAATATATAGAGGGGGAGAGAAATTAAAAGCATGTGTGAAGGTAAGGAGGCTTTTTCCAGTCGAAATTTGAAAAAGGACTGGGCTTAGCATGTGACAGCAACAGGAATTGCCGTATTTTTTCATTTAATAGCTACGTCTCCTCCTTCCCTCTTCCCCATATGTTGTTTTGTCACAGATTTTTGCCTTGAAAAGCTGCACTGCAGTCAGCAGGTGTAGCTTATTCCTAAATTACTGCCATAAAGTTTGCGTGTTCGCTCTATGGCAAGTAGATTTTCCAGCTGCTGGGAGCTGCTGTATGTGCCAGCCTTACACGGCAGAATTCTGCATGGGGAGGACGGTCTGCGAGGTGTCCGAAGCAAACCATCAAGACTGCTTTGCTTTCGGCTGGAAATGGTTTTCCATTTTCCAGGCGATTCTCCCAGTTGTTCCAGCTAATGTTGACCCATTTCACTTCTCTCCCTCAGTTTGAGTACGTGTCCCAACATTTGGTGTTTGCCAACTGCATCCCGCTGATCCTGAAGTTCTTCAACCAAAACATCATGTCTTATATCACTGCCAAAAACAGGTACAGCCGCTTCTGGGGAAGAGAGAGGTGATGGAGCAGGGAGGCTTTGTGCATGAGGAACCCTGACGCATGGTGGGACAGAGCGACCTCTGGTCCCGCGCCCAGCTTCGGAGCAGTATGCTCTCCCCTACAGGAATACGCTGGAGGGGAGCTGCATGACGAGGAAGTGATGATGGGGGGTTTCCAATCTCTCACCGGGCTGCTAAAACACACGTAGACCCAGCTCCCTTCCTGACAGTCAACTTGTTTTCGTCTTTATATGGACTCCTGGAAAGCAGTCCAACGCCAGGCATCAGGCACCAGCACAGATCAGGGGACGTCCTG
>NW_009701127.1:0-2492 GCF_000703405.1 Apaloderma vittatum
AACACCACGGTGCCACAGCCCCGGGGACACTGCAGGGCTCTGGGTGATTCACAGCCCCCAGAGCTGCAGAGTCCGAAGTCCCCATCACCGGCTGCGCGGTGACGGTCACCACCTCCGCAGTGCTGGCAGCAGCTCAGCTCTGCCGGTGTGCCAGCCCCTGCCACGTGCCATTCCCGGATATGTGCTGACACAGCCCTCTCCTGCTCCTCTTCCCGCACCCCCCAAGCTGTCCCAGCCCAAACCAGTAATTATCACTCCTCTGTGTGGGTAATTACCCATCTCATCACCACGCTGCCCAGGGAGAGGGACCAGGGTGTCACTTGGGACAAGTCTCGCATGGTGTCTCCTCTCTGCCAGAGGAGCTGGTCCCGGCAGCGGGTGGGAGCCGGAGCTGAGGCTCAGCGGTGCCAGGTGCTGCACAGACGGGCTGTGGGAGCAGAAGAGATGGGGAGAGATAAAACCACCAGGAGCCCGTGTGGCATCCTCAGCGTGGGTCCTGGCCTGGGAGAGCTGTAGCTTCTCCTGCTCTCCTTTCTCCCCGTGTCCCGTCTGCTGGAGCAGCTGTCCCAGAGCCAGTCACACAGGCAGCTCATGGCAGCACCAGGATGCTACACCCCCTCCTCAGCTGTAATCTTAGCAAATCAATCCATCAATCGATCAATTTCTGGGCTTAAATAGCTTGTCATGGCCAGCTCACCTTCCTCGGCAGCTGAGGAGGGCCTTGTGGGCACTTGTCCCTCCCAGACCGAGTTGATTGTGTGGGCTGGAGCTGGGAGAGTTTGTGCACGGAGTGAAGCAGCCAGCCCGCCCCACTGCGTGCCCAGGGCTGGAGCGCTTTCTCCTGGGGTTTACCCAGATCCTGCCCAAGAGGAAGAAGTGTCACCAAGTGCCTGGGGCCTCAGTGGAGGCCATCCCTGCACTGGGGGGACGAGGACACGGCTCAGAGGAGCAGCCGGGTGTGCATGAGCAGAGAGCGGTGCTGGCATCTCTGTGGGCGTGGGCAGAGCGAGCTGGCTTTGCAGCCACGTGAGGTGGAGGAGTCAGGTTTTGCTGCACGTGGCAATTCCAGCAGCGTGTATGACTGAGGATGTTTTCGGGACTGGTTTTCCCTGCGTTTAATGTCCTGTGAAAGCTGATGCTTCTAAAAGAGACTTCAGGTGGAGCTGCCCCAACCTTCTTTCAGTTTGGTTACTGAAATGTCCAGGTAATGCTGGACAGCGAAGCTGCCTCTGCAGAGCTGGAGTGACCCGAGAGGCTCTGGCTGGAAAAAAAAAAGCCGGTTAACCGGCCGCATCGTCCACCCTCACCCTGCCACCAGACTGCGCGGGGCAAACCCCTGTGCCCGGTCAAGTCTTTGTTTGCACTAGATGCAAATCTTAGATTCCCTTCCTAGGAAGGGATAAGGACCCTCCTGGAGGTAAGTGCTTTGACTCACTTCGTTAGTAGGGTGGTGGTTTCATTTGTGAAGGAGCACCATCGGAGGCCTGGCTTCTGTTTGCTGTGGTGGTGGAAGTCTCTGCCTGGAGGCTTTTGTCCTTGCACCTTTGGTGTGAAACGAGCTGCAGCTTTTCAGCTTGGCTCCTAAGAAAAAAGGAGTTGCTTGCTCTCCTCTCAAGTGTGTTAGAGTCACGTGGGAGAAAAGCCCTCGGGAAGCCCTGGGAAGCCACAGAGGACAACTTCTTCCCGGTGCCTCCATTGATGGCATTTCCAAACCACCACCCTCATCACCACCCCAACCCGCTCTCCTCAGCGAGATGTCATGGAACCTCTGACTTTCCCTTGTGCACTGCAGCGGGTGCAGGGCACGTGTCGGCGTAGCTCCCGTCTACCTGGAGAACGGAGAGAGGAGAGGAAATCCCAGAGCCACCTCCAGGCTGTTGATCCTGGGCCAGGGCCAGCCAGAGCCATCCCGACCCCTGGCCTGCCTGCGGGACTCCAGCATTCCCTGTGCGGCTTTTGTTCCAGAGGAACTTTTGTTCAAAGTGTTTTACTTGGGGGAGGGTTTACGCCCAAAATTAAATCTGACTCCAGTAGCTTCTTGTTTGATTTTGCGGAGCGGCTCAAAAGTTGAGCTGGCTGGGGCTTGCAGCATGTTGGCACTGTTTATTTTTTGGTGGAAGTTTTCTGTGATTCCAATGGATGGAGAAGACTGGAAACATCTCAATCCTTTCACAACTCGCTGGGCAGCTGAACGGCTCCTCACTGCCGCCGCCGGCAGATCACGGCTTCGCTGGGAGACACATGCGCAGACCCAGTTCTGATGGAGAAAATCTCATAATTACACTTGGCTCCCAAGGAATGGCATCAGCTTAAGTGCTAAGAGGAGGAAGAGAGCTCCGAGTAGAGCCCTCCCCAGGGCAGCTGGAGGAGCTGAAGGGGCAGGACGAGGTGATGATGTGCACCAGGCTCCTGCGGTGCCCAGGGGAACGGATTCCCACCTCCCTCTGCCCCAGACCCACAGCCCCCCCTGCTCCCACTGGGCAGGGGGAACG
>NW_009701127.1:2651-3270 GCF_000703405.1 Apaloderma vittatum
TGAATTTCTCTTGACTTGCCTGACTCTAAGAAGATTAAAGACAGATGGTCCCTGAGGCTCCCTCGCTGGCACCCATGCCTGAAGCTGGGGGTGAAGGCACAGAGGAGAAGGGCCCTGGGGAGGGGGATTATTCCTTTCTGAGCCCCCAGGGATGGAGACACCTGGGAAATTGCTATTTAGGTGCTGCCCTTCCCGCTTGCGCCAACTGTCACTCTGAGGAGCAGAGCTGTCACCTCCTTCCTCACAGGGGGGCTCCAGGGGTGAGGAGAGGTGGGAGGGGGGAGCCCAGCTGTGCCCCCAAAACGACTGCTCTGGGTCACGGTGCCACGTGTGCTCTGTGTGTTGGCCCCTCCATCAGCTACATAAAACCAGGCCCCGTCATGCTCTGTTGAAAAGCTGCAGAAGTGACCCCACGAGCACCTCGTTCGCGGGGATTTCATGGGCACCCCCTCTCCTCCTTTGTGCTGGAAGCAGCACCAGAAAAAAGAACTTGCCTAACGTGGTCCCATGTGCACCAGTGGCAACTGCTGCGATGCAGTTGTGAAGGCATTTAAATTTCCACGTGATGACCCAGTTCGGGCTGGTTTTGCCTCTGCGTTTTCCCGCTGCCTCTGGGTGG
>NW_009701127.1:3324-5830 GCF_000703405.1 Apaloderma vittatum
AGCCACAGCCCCGAGCGCCCGGGCTCTCCCCTCCCGTTACAAACCGCTGGGTGCTCCGTGCTGGCTCCATCCCAGCAGCAGCATCTGAAAACACTCCTGTGCACTCTCTGGTCCTGCGTGTTTTTGCTAAAACCCCTTAAGAGCAGAGTTCATTGCAAAGGGGTTTTTTTTTCTGCTTTAGGAAGCCGGTTACGCTGGGGGCAGGGCACATGTCACTTCAGCTGCTGGAGTGAAGGTGGCGGGGACGCTCGCGGGGTTTCCAGTGCGTGTGCTGGAGTAAAATCCAGCTCAGCTCCCAAGCTCCCGGCAGAGTTGACTCTTGCCTCACCATGTTGAAACAGCCCCGGCCAGCAATCCCTGAGCTTCTCAGCACCGGCGTTGGGTTTGAACTGTGAGGCAAAGGGGCAGCTTGTATTTAGAAGGAGACAATAATTGCAAGTCAGATTTGCTTGTTCAATACTCTATTGACAGATTTGCCTTGGCAACCTGGAACAGGGTTTCATTGTTTGCGTCTTACCTCATGGCATCCTATTGATTGGGTGGGTGGGTTTTGCTTTTTTGTGGGTTTGCTTTTTTTTTTTCCCCCTCCCTCTCCCCCAAGCCTACCAACTCGTCCTTTTCTTGTCTTTCTCCAGCATGGTGTTGACCTCAGCAAGGGCTATATTATAATCTGGTTTTCAGACTGGCCACAACTTCAGATGCGAGCCACAGCTGACAAAAGCAGAAGGGCAAATCCACAAGCCCAGCTGGCCAAGGCTGTGGGCAGCCAGGTAGGGATGAATGGGGCCAGCGCCCTCCCCCTCCCTCCAAGGACACTGTCAGGCAAGAGAGTTGCAAAGTCCTGCCTGTGAGAGCGGCCTTGAAGGAAATGCTGTAACTATTCATGAATTAACTTTCTCATGTTATTTGGTGCTCAGCCTGGCTGCTCCTGGCCTGTTCGGGCTCCAGGAGCAGGCACGGGCCCTGCTCAGGAGGAAAAGCTGAGCACCCGAATGGCAGCCTTGGAGTCGTCTTGGTGGAATTTGGAGGATTACAGCTGGAAAAGAATTGCTGGTTTGAATTGCTAATAATGATACAGACTAATGAGCAACATCAGAAATGATGGCATGCGTAATCAGGGCGGCTCGGTAGCAAGCGCACATCAGTCAGGTCGGCAGGAGATACGGGCGTGCGAGGCGAGGGGAAGCTGAGCATCCCGTGCTTTGGGGAGGCAGAACCTGACCCGCGCAAGGCACTGGCTGCGTCTCTGGGGTAGAACTTTGTAAATAACGATGGAAAGAATAAACCTAGACAGACATCAGCTCTGAGTAGCAGGAGGGAACACGGCCAGCAAGTATTTGAGGGGAAATTGCCTTGGTATGCTTTCCAGCACCTGCAGGAAACTCATCTGTCCCCAGCTGTTAGAGGTTTTGTCTTACAGCCGCACCTCGGCAGCCCCTGCTCTTGGTCAGGCCCTCGCTGGGCCACCCACTGCCCAGGCACATGGGGGGCGGCCGGAGCCCCCACGCTCGATCTGCCCAGCTGAGAGGAGCCACGTTCCTCCCGACGGTGCTCTGCCCAGAACGAGGAATCTGAATTTTTGCACAGGTGTGTGGTGGAGGCGAGGGGAAGGAGACCCACAGAATGTGTCTCTGCACCTCGTACCTGCCTTGTAAACAGGCAAATCATAAACAAAATGCCCCGTACTAAACAACTGCTATTCTGGCTTTAAAAGGCAGCAGTTGGCTCCTGTTTCTTTTGGTCGGAAACCCTTTTTCTTTTCTCATCCCTGCAATCTGCCCTGACCAGTCAGGAAGAGGCAGCAGTTGGAAACGTTTCCTGCTTTCCTTATTTAGAATATTTTATGTGGTTCAAGTAAGGTGTCCTCTTTCGAATTGACAAAGGGAAAGATGTATCAGTTCACGAACTGCTGCTATCTGAGCAAGGTAAGAGAGAGAAAATCACCACCATTACAATCATTACTGCAAATCATGTGCAATCAGCCTGGTAACAGAAAGCAGATGAACATCCCGCAGAAACCTACAGGACAGGAGCTTGTGCTGAGCTGTGGGAGCCATGAGCCAAGCAATGATTAAAATGCTTTTAATATTAGTTTTCTGTATTGCTTTCACCTTTTTTTTTTTTAATATTATATTTCATCAGTGACCTCTCGTACTCCTCCTGAGGCAAGTTCTACATACCAGCCAAAGATATTTGGTCACGTTTAAAAAAAATCTACATTTTTTTAATATCTATGCATACATATATATACAACCAGCCTGCCCCTGTCCCTCTATCGCCCCTTCCTGGTCGTGGCCCGGGCAGAACGGAGCCCTCCCAAAAAAGCGCGGCCCGGGGCTGCCGCGCTCGGCAGCTGCCCCAGATTGGAGGGGAATTGCACCAAATCGCGCTCGTCCCTGGGCATTTAGTTTTATTGCAGGCGTTAGTGGTTTGTGCTCGGCTTGTCTCCTCTGGCAACAGGAGAAGCTTGAAATGTCAAAGGGGAGGGTTAACAAACTCCGCTGGC
>NW_009701128.1:0-375 GCF_000703405.1 Apaloderma vittatum
TCATCCCTGCAGGATGGTCTGTGGGCATCCAAAGAGGTTCAGCATCCCTGCAGATCCCAGCAGCATTAGCCCATGGGCATCCACAGAGGTCCAGGATCAGCCCATCGCCATCCAAAGAGATCCAGGATTAGCCTGTGGGTATCTAAGGATGTTCAGGATCAGCCCATGGCCATCCAAGGAGGGCCAGGATCAGCTCATCGCCATCCAAAGAGATCCAGGATTAGCCTGTGGGTATCTAAGGAGGTTCAGGATTAGCCTGCAGGCATCCAAGGAGGTTCAGGATTAGCCCGTGGGCATCCAAGGAGGTCCAGCATCCCTGCAGATCCTGGCAGGATTAGCTCATGGTCATCTAAGAAGGTCCGGGATTAGCCCATG
>NW_009701128.1:542-922 GCF_000703405.1 Apaloderma vittatum
GTCCTTTGCCGCAGCCCTGCCAAGGAGACGGCTCTGTGCAGAGGTGGTGAGGCTGGGGAGGAGGAGAAGGGAGAAATGCTCTTTGTTTCAGGGAGAAATACTCTCCTCACACGTCTAGAGCCACCACGCTGGGACCCCAGCCCGCTCTGGCAGCTGCTCCCGTCCCACCTCCGTCTCCCTGCACCTGCGCGGAGCAGCCTCCGCTCCTAATCGTTCGCTAATTGGCATTAATTGCGCTCTTGTCCGCCCCGGATCGGAGCAGCGCGCTGAACCTGCCGTTGGAAATCACAGCGAAGTGCCCTGATTACAAGCCCCAGTTAGGAGCGAGCGCCGGCTTCATTATCATATGGCAGCTCTTCCCTTTTGGTGGGGAAGGTGAA
>NW_009701128.1:1029-1323 GCF_000703405.1 Apaloderma vittatum
TGATGTGGGGCACAAGCACCTCCCTGACCTCCAGCCCACTGGGGACGGTGGCCAGGCCAGCGTCTCCCCGGTGACTTTGCTTGCTCGTAAGGGCCAATATCAGGAATTTTGTTGCCCAGAAAAAGGCAAAATCCAAACAAACCCTCCAGATGCAGCCTGGAGTGCTCCCATCCCCATCCTCAGCTGCAATGCTCTGTGCAGAGGCGAGGGTCTTGCTGCCATCCCCTGAGCCCCTGCTCTCCCCTTCTTTCCACAGGGTAAGCGTTACAAGACTTCCCTGGAGACTGTGGGAAC
>NW_009701129.1:0-9049 GCF_000703405.1 Apaloderma vittatum
GTACCCACTGCCCCTTGTCCTGTCATCGGACATCAGCGAAAAGAGCCTGGCACTCAGCCTTTACACATTTATAGAATTATAGAATTGTGAGGGTTGGAAGGCCCCTTAAAGATCATCTAGATCCAACTCCCCTGCCATGGGCAGGGACATCTCCCACTAGATCAGGTTGCTCAGAGCCCCATCCAGCCTGGCCTTAAAAAAACCCCGGCCGGGGGGGGGCCAGCCACAACCTCTCTGGGCAACCTGTTCCAGTGTCTCACCACCCTCATAATAAAGAGCTTCTTCCTAATGTCCAACCTGAATCAATCCATCTCTAGTTTTGATCCATTCCCTCTAGTCCTACCACTACCCGACAGCCTAAAAAGCCCCTCACCAGCTTTCTTGTAGGCCCCCTTGAGATACTGGAGTGGAGTAGAGGGGGAGAATCACCTCCCTCGACCTCCTGGCCACGCATCTCTTGATGCAGCCCAGGACACGACTGGCTTTCCGGGCTGCAAGTGCACACTGACGGCTCATGTTGAGCTTCTCATCCACCAGTACCACGTCCTTTTCTCCAGGGCTGCTCTCAAGCCAGTCACTGCCCAGCCTATATCAGCGCTTAGGATTGCCTCGACCCAGATGAAGGACCTTACACTTGGTCTTGTTGAACTTCATGAGGTTGGCCTGGGCTCACCTCTCCAGCCTGTCGAGGTCCCTCTGGATGGCATCCCTACCCTTCAGTTTATCAGCCACCTCACACAGCTTGGTGTTGTCAGCAAACTTTCTGAGGGTGCACTCAACGCCACTGTCCATGTCGCTGATGAAGATGTTAAACAAGACTGGTCCTCGTACTGATCCCTGAGGGACTCCACTTGTCACTGGCTTCGTCTTGGACATGAACTATTGACAGCCACTCTTTGGGTGTGGCCGTTGAGCCAGTTCTTCATCCACTGAATTGTCCATCTATCAGACTCTTATTTTATCAGCTTGGAGACCAGGATGTTGTGTAGGACAGTGTCAGGTTCAAGTAAACAACATCAGTTGTTACTCCCTTGTCTATTAATGTTGTGACCTTCTCAGAGAAGGCCAGCAGGTTTGTCAGGCACAATTTGCCCTTGGTGAAGCCGTGTTGACTGCATCCAGTCACCTCTTCCTTATTCTTCTGCCTCAGCAGTGCCTCCAGGAGGATCTGCTCCATAATCTTACCAGGCAAAGAAGGTGAGACTGACTGGACTACAGTTCCCCGGTTCATCCTTCTTTCCCTTTTTGAAAATGGGGATTATGTTTCCCCTTTTCCAGTCAGTGGGGACTTCACTGGAGTGCCATGATTAGCAACCTCATCCGCCAGTTCTGTCAGTACCCGCGGGTGTATCTCTTCGGGTCCCATGGACTTGTATACTTTTAGGTTCATCAGCTGGTCATGAACCTGATCTTCACTTACATTCTTTCATCCAACCCCTGCCATTGTCTTCTGTGACTTCGGGACTGTGGCTGGAGCCCTTGCCAGTGAAGACAGAGGAAAAGAAGTCATTGAGAACCTCGGCTTTCTCCAAATCCTTGTCACCAGTTCACCCGTTTCCTTTCTAAGGGGGCCCAGACCTTCCCTGCTCTTTTTCTTACCATTAATATACCTGTAGAAACTTCTTCTGTTTCCCTTGATCTCCCTGGCACTGCAGCCTTCCTTTCACTAATGCAATGTAGATGCCATATGTGTTCTGAGCTCAGCATTACAGATGGTGTTTTGTAGTCTGTGATTCAAGAAAGTAGAGCTCACTCTCCAGAACGGCAGGATGAGATGTAGACAGCAACTCTGCACACACACCTCTGCCCGCAGTCCTGCCTGCCCCCGCGTAGGATATCTGGCAGACAGGCAGGAGTCTGGAAGCAGCTTGCACTGGGCTGTTTGGATTAGGAGATCGTGCCTCCCCATGCTGTCAGCCCTGATCTGATTCACCTTGCCCCTAAAATGAACAGCAGCCTGAGGACAGCCTTGGGGGGCTCATGGTGTCCCTTTTGCCTCCCAGTCCTCTTCCAAGCAGCTGCAGGAGTCTGCTCACTCTGGGGCTGTGCTGGCCCTGCAAAGCAATGTCCCTGTGATTTTGCACTCCTTCTTCCTTTATCCTGCAGTCCTGGCTGGGCTTTTCTGCCCTGTTTTCAAGCACCACCCTGCTGCACCATTTCTCCATCACCTGCCACAATGAACAAACGCACATGCTGGCTCTCTGGCAGGCAGAACTGCAAGGACCTGGTTTTGGACCCCTCTCCAGCTGCTCAAGGCCCCAGGGCTCCACAGCACCAGTCAACCTCCTCTCCTCAGCAGGAGCTGCAGGAGAGGGTTGCTCTGCAAAAGTGCTAACTAAAATTACTGCAGAGGATTGGCAACCTGAGTAAGCCACGGAGCAGCTCCACGTGTTTAAGAAAAGCCAGTCTGCTTTCATCGTCGGCATTCTGCTTTGCTAATGAACGTGGGAGCTGGCTGCCTTCAGAGGGATTGAGCCGTGCTCACATGTGAGTTGTCCAAAGTGTGTGGGGGTTGTGCTCAGCTAAATCCTCTCAGGCATGCAGGCACAGGGACTCCTCTGCTGTGCCCCACCAGCCAGTGCTGGGGGATGGGGACCTTCTCAGCCTCCCCATCAAAACCTAACAAGTCATCTAGTTCTCCAGGAGGACACCAGTGATGTGTAGGACACTGGTCAGGCATAGATCAACAAGATTTTTCAAACCTCTCTTCCTGTCTCAGAAGGTATACATGGAAGGCGCAGGGTACTCACAGTCAGTGTACTGCTGGAGCTGAGCAAACTCAGCAGGACTCAGCGAGATCCACCCACCATCACTCATTTTCAGGCAGTGGGCCCCAAAATGGGAGGTCACAAACCACGTGCTTGCTGTGCCAGGCCCAGTGCCACAGGTCCCGGCTGGTCACTCAGTCACATCAGTACCATGAGGGGTATGGAGGGCTCTTGGCTGGCTGGCACCATCCCGCTGAACACATGAGCACCCAGTCAACACCTTCCGTCCCTGAGGAGAGAAGGGGGTCAGCGGTGCCTTGCCTGTGGCAGCCAGAGGCTGGCTCCTGCCTGCACAGGCTGGCCCACCAGGGCTCATCCCAGGGGGAGAACCACCCATGGTAGTGGTGGTCACTGGGCCTGGCACAGGGTGTACGTGAGCTTGAAAATGGGATGCTGCTGGCTGCAGCAGGGAGCAGGCAGAAAGGGGGTGAGTGCCAGGATGAACACAGAGCACCTCACAGTGTGATTGTCCTCGGGGCCTGGCATCTCTGAGGAAGCCTCTCTGCCACGGAGCTGGTGCGGTGCCACTCACAACAGTCGCAGCTCTCAGCAGCTGGAGGATGTGGCTCAGCACAGGCAAGGCAAATGTCACGGGCAGGGAAGGGAGCTTGTTGCCTTATTCACCCCCAGCATTTTCCAGGGGAACCCAGCATGATTGGAGCAGAAGAAAGCACATAATTAATTAGAGGCAGGGGATCTGAACAAGGGGAAACTCCCAGCTTGTGGTTCCATCTCTGGAGCCAGTGGTGACCTTCAGCTGGCTGCACTGTCAAGAACCGCTATAAATGAAAACCTGCATTCAAAAGTGGGTGAGAGGAAACCTGCTTCGGCTGGAAAAACATGTGCTGCAGTGGAAGTGTCAGAGGGCCTCCAACCAAGCAGCCCTCTCCAGCTCATCCATTTGCAGGCTTCGAAACTTATTAGCTTCTTCACTTAACCAAATAAATCACGGGGTGAAAGAGCAGCTGGCTTTTGAGGTGGTTGTTCTTCACGGAGCGGATTATAGCAATTTGATCTTAATTTTAGGGCTGTCTCCCTGCTAAATACTGGCTCCCAATTTCCACCAGCCTGAGTTATCAAGAAAGTGGAGCATGGGTGAACAGGGAAGGATCACACAAGTTGGGGCAACGCTCAGGGAGCACCCACACCCCTTCATGGCTGGCTGAGCTGCCCACAGCACCTTTTCATCCACGGGAAAAGGCATCTGATTAAGGTGAGAGAGTAATTTTTGGGAACTGTTGGCTCCCACGTGCCACACGTCTCACATGTCATACCAACCCCAGCCAGTGTCTCTAGGGATGGTGGCACATGGAGTGCAGCAGGGGCAGGCACTTAGTCCTTCATCCTCAGGATTTCCTCCTACAGCCAAGTCTCTGGGATAGACCCTCTCCTTCACCCCAGCCAAACAGGGCAACTCCAGCGTCAGCAAGGAGATGTGGCCACCTTCACAGGGCTTTTAGGATGTGGTCAGGGGAGCACTGCTCCTCGGTCCTCAGCAAAACCACATTTTTTTAGTAAGGTTATTTTGGCTTTAACTCCAGCTGCTGCAAGTACTCCAGGATGAGACATGAACCAAGGGCAAAGCCCTGTGCTGGTGGAAAAGGGAGTAGTGCAAACTCCTTCTTGGGGCTACTAGGAGGACAGTCACATGTGGAGTAAGCAGCACAAGGTTGAGCACCCACCCATATGGCTGCTGAGGGATCTTCCAGGTGCAGAGAGTGACTGCACATCTGGAAAGAAGCTCAGCAAACCCTGAGCTCATGTCTGATGTAGTCAAAAGATACAGCTGTGCTTAGTCCTGCTCAGCCCTTTCCTTCCAAGAGCAGCTGGGAGCTGCAGCTCAGAGCACACTCTGCTTCACTGCCAAGAGCTGCTTGAGCCCTACGCTGGGCTAGGCTAGTCAGCAAGCAGGCAGGATTTATCTCATGGCAAATTTTGCTGGGTATGAAGCTATGCCTGGCCAGGAGGATGTTCTCTGAGAGATGGACAGATGCTGCTGCCCAGAAAAAGCTCTTACTTCTCTCCCCTGTGGCTCTCCCTTCCCTCCCATTCCATGGCCCAGGGCTTCTTGGGCGCAGTGCAATGTGGCTGCCAGGAGCAGCGGCTGAGCTGGTAGGGACTTGGTGACCCTCAAGATGCTTCTGCTGCTCCTGCCTGGGGTGGCAGGGGAACAGCTGCCCCAGGACTGGCAGGGATGATGCCATATGCCTCGACTGCTCTGCCCTTGGGGCACTTGTATGGGGACAACACATGACTTCAAGGGAAATGTCACCTCCCCAGCCTCACTGGAGCCCTGCCAGTCCCATGGCAACTCACCTCCAGCCTGTGGCTATACCAGGTCATCCTGGCAGCTCTCTGTCCTCATTCCACCAACTTGGGATAGGCTGGGCATGACAGTTTTAGGGCTAGAGAAAAACTTCCCAATGTCTTCCCACATTGGAACTGTTTTTCTGTGGATCTTCATCTCAGGGAGAAAAGAAGCAGGAATATGGTGTTCACACCTTTCCAAAATGGAAGGTTTGCCCCCATGTATCTCTGAAGCTGGTCTAGAAGAACTCAGTCTGTAAGAAACCCTCCAGAGGCACACATAGACTTTCTGTTTCCTGGCAAATGAGCTGTTTGCTTTGACCAGAACCCATCTTTTATTTTAAATTTATACAAGGAAAAGCTGAGACAGCAGAGAAGAAAAGGTGAAGGGGAGAAGCTGTCTGGCTCTGGTTGCTCAAAAGAGTTCAGGTGCACTGAGCCCTTCTGCAATAGACAGCTGCAAAACATCCTTTGCTTCTTTTAACAGTTACAGGGCTGCACGAAGCAATAGGAGGAAACCAAAGCAGTATTAATTGGGCCATCCCAAGGGACTTTCCCCCAGCAATTGCTGGAATAACAAATGCCACTTCTGTCATGTCAGCCTTGGATTTCAGGAAGCCAGGAAAAAGCCCTCCTTTGGAATCCAGCTGCTGCTCGTTTGGCCACCCTCTGAATTGTCAGTGGCAAATTATGTTGTATTAAATCAAATTTGCCTCTCTCTAAAAATAGCTCCCCTGCTAGCGTTACAAATAACACTGGATAACCCTGCCTGAAAGCACTTTCTGGGATGCAGCCCTTCTCCCCCTCCTCACTCCATGCCTGCCAGCCATGAGCGTGGGTTTTGCCATTCTGCTGGCGCCGGTGGCGCGGCATGACTCAGGGAGGCTGAAGTGGCTGGGGGAGGATGGAAAGACGGGAGCCAGGAGTAATCCAAGTGCCTTCCAAATCCTGACGGCAAATCAGTTGGTGCTGGAGCCCTTGAAAAGCCCTAGGGACAGGTGAGGGAGCTGAGGGCTGGGTGAAGGGTGATGAACGAGGAGCTGCAGGGAGGGAGCATTGCTGAGTGTGGACAAAGGTACAGCAGGATGGGAGCCAGGGCCCAGCCATGTATGGCCTGAAATACTCACGTCAACAAGGGAGATGCCAGGCTGAAGCTGGTGATTGGCTAATCCCTACCAGCCAGCAGGGCCCAGGCAAGTGGCAGTAGGGACAATTCATGGGCAGTGGGCATGTCTCGGTATCCAGGAAAAAGGGCTGCCGACAGGCACCTCCAGTGTCTGGGACTGGAGGGCTCCTGAGAGCAGTGATGAGAGGGCAGAGATGTTTTTCCACCCAGCAACCCCTGCCCATAAGCCTCCTCACCAGCCCCTGACTACCAGCCAGCAGGGCCCAGGCAAGTGGCAGTAGGGACAATTCATGGGCAGTGGGCATGTCTCGGTATCCAGGAAAAAGGGCTGCCGACAGGCACCTCCAGTGTCTGGGACTGGAGGGCTCCTGAGAGCAGTGATGAGAGGGCAGAGATGTTTTTCCACCCAGCAACCCCTGCCCATAAGCCTCCTCACCAGCCCCTGACCAGCCGGCACTGCCAAGAACAAAGGACATGGGCTGCTCTCCCGGCACACAGCATGGAGCTATGGATCTCACGGTGGGTTTGGCAGGGCTTGTTCCACCAGCACCCCACCTGCTCTCTCCGGGACCAAAGCTATGGAGATCTAATTCTGCCCAAGCTGGGGCAAAGCAACTGCAGGTGGTGAGACAGCAGCCACAGAAGAGCAGCCACTCTTGCAGAGCCTCCAGCCTTCAACTGGCTCCACAGGAGCATGCAGACATGCACTGCTCACAGATTTCTGCTTCAGATGCCCTTTGGGAAGGAAAAACATTGGCTCCTCAAACTCCAGGAGATGGTGCAAGGTGGGAAAGCTCCTGCTGTGCATATGCACACTTGCACATTCAGAGGCTGTTGCTCCCTGACAGCAGCAGGGTATGGCACAGCCCAAAGCCAGACTCTTCCCAGCACCCCAGGCTGGGCCCACTGAAAACCACAGTCACTCACAACATCTTCTCCCAGGGAAGAAGCATGGTGGGTCCCTGCAGGAATAACATTTTCCAGCCCACCCACCCCATCTCTTGGGAAGATCAGCCTATTTTTATGTTGGACTGGGGAGAGGTCCCTGAGGCAGTAAGTGGAGTGTATAACCCTCCTGTCCCACTGCAGCAAACAAACCCTAACCAAGGCACAGAATTATAGTCACGCTCAAACTATTTTCTGCAATGACAGGAGAATGCACTATTCTGCATTTTGCCAGCCCAAGAGGACACTCAGGATCTGCTTTTTCCATTCTCCCTGCCTGTTGCTCTCTACACATTCCCCTCCCACGTAGAGCCAAGCCCGCTGTCTGGGTACCTGCACCAACTTTGTTTTCAGTGCCGAGCACCCTCATGGCACCAAAAGCAATGAAACATGCTAGCAGGGGTGCCTAGAGCACCCAGGCGGGCAGTTGCTCATGAGCCTGCATGCACCAGCCCCAAGAATCTCTTGAGTGAGGAGAGGTGCTCCTTCCCACTTTTTGGTGTGCTACGTCCACTGCCTACTCCTCATTCCCCTGCCTTTGCAGTGATCCAGCAAACACAGAGATGGTTGCTCGTGCACAACCCCAAAGCCCACGTGCATGCACCTGCCCAGAGCACCTTGTTTGCCTCCACATCCACTCCCAGCTGCAGAGAATCCTTCCCTGGCAGCTTTTAAGCAAGCAAGCAGTGTTTCGCTGAGAGATGCTCCCCTCTCCCCAACCACCACGTTTCAAGGACTGGCAAAGCTGGGGAGAAGAGACATCTACTGCCACCGTGACCAGCCCTCACATGGCAGGTGCTCTCTCCCACACATCTGGGCAGCAACACGGGAAGAAGAGGGTGGCTGTGACTGGCGCTCTGGTCCCTGGACTGGGCTGTGAATGTATTGACTCTCAATTTGGCTTGGCTTAGCCCAGCTGCGTGGGGACAGCAGGGACTCAGCACAGTTCCCCTGAATCTCGCCCCCTCCCCCTCACACCCAACAGCTTGTCAGGGACAGGACAGCTCCGCTCCCACCCTGGGGACATCAACAACTTCCTGACTTACTGCTGTTGCCTTTTTATAGAATAATTCTGCTGGCTGAGTTTAGCACAGACTGGATCCAAGCTAAGACGCCTTTTGAGCGAGACTTGTTGCCTCACTACCTTCCTTGCCGATTCCAGCTAGACCAGAGCTTGGCTCACAGAAAAGCCCCTTCCCACACCAGACAGGGAAGCAGTGGCTTGTCCTGCAGCCTGTGAACTGGGATCCTCCCCAGGATTCTCCCCAGGCTCCTGGCTCCATCACCTCACACCTACAAATCCAGGGCTTCCTGCTGCTGGCACAGGAAAGCCTTGGCTTTCTCCTCACAGAAATCCTGCAGCAGAGAGTCCTATGGGTTAACCATACCCTGTGTGGGATAACACTGCATTCTGTAGCTTTGAAATATGTGCTTCTCCCCTTTCATCCCCTTAAACAACCTGAAGAACAAGTTGGAGGCAGTCCCCTTCCACAGGCCAGGCATGATGAACACCTCTTCAGTCCTCCTGCCTTCCAATGCAAACGGCCCCCGCAATTTCTGCTTAATGAGAAAGACACTAACAAGCTTTTCCAGCCCAGCAACACGGAGGAACGGCTGACTTGGGCTGTTTCTCAGCCCATCGAAAGGGTGTGTGGTTTTAAAGCAAGGCTGAGAACGAACACACACTAAGACACCAGTGAAGATCCCATAGCCTCCCCAGGCTGCCCTTTAAAGCTCGGTGGCAGCCATCTTCTCCAGCCTGGGGGACAAGGGGATGCTGCCCTGTCCTTCCCAACCCTTAGGGCAGTTTTTCCCGGGGGCTGAGCCCCCCACCCAGGCACTCGGGAAATCCCAGTTCCCATGTCCCGGCTCTGCCCTGCTCTTTGAACGTGTGTCCGCACTC
>NW_009701130.1:0-32498 GCF_000703405.1 Apaloderma vittatum
TGCGCATTTGCAGCAAAGATCTGAAAGTCTCGATAAGATGACCTGGCTGTGACAGAATACTAACATCATCATCTTAACAGCTGTTCCAGAGCTTTTTGTTTCCTCAAAGCAAAAAGAAGGTATTTCAGAAATGAAAGAATCTTATTTTTTTAATTAAACCCCAAATATATATTTTTTAATAATGAAAAATTATACACCATGCCAGTGTCCAACTTGTATCGGTTTGTATCAATTTGTCAATTTTGTATCAATTTGTTCAATTTGACTCAGTTCATACCAATTTGTATTTGTAACATAAACACCCGCTCTGTGGAAAAGGCAGATGGTATAAACCAAGGCTGATGCCTTCAGTTTGAGGCCAAGTGAAACGTTCCTGTTATTTTCACGAGAGAAAACAAAATCTGCTTGGGGGCAGCCCCAGGAGCTGCCCGTGCTTCCCACTCGCCAGAAGAAGAAGCAGCCCGTTATTTTAGCGTTATTTTAGCATTATTTTAGCGTGTTACACAGGACTGAGAAACAGCTCCCTGGGAAACGGTGTGAGAGGCTGGGCTGTGCCCTTTCCAAACCCAGAAAGCAGAGTCATCGCCCACAGGAGCTCTGCGAGCTCTCCTTTCATTTGCACTTTGCACCCAATAAAAATCAAATGCTGGGAAAAAATAATTCCTCAGTACTAAGATAAATAATATTGCTCAACTGAGTACAAGGAGTCCTGTATTTTCAAGGATTAGACAAACACTTTAACAAAAGGCTGCGAGGCATCTGCTGCTCTTATTTATTATTTTTGCAAGGGATGGAACTCCATGAACTCTGACAAACCAAAGCAGCCTCTGCCCCACCTGGGGACATCTGTTTGCTCTGCAGTTCTGAGTTTTCAACACAGCGCTAAAAGTTTGAAGGTGCGGTTCAGTAAGAATTTGGGCAACGTGGGACGGGAGGTTCAGCTGCCTTAGCCCTATTTTTGCAATTTTATATCGATGAGAGACACGAAGGGCCGGAGCCAGGGGAGGGTTTGCAGCTAAAGGCTGAGGAGAGCATCAGAATCGGAGAGTTTCCAAGAACGGCTGTTGGGTTTCGCACTCGGCGCTCCCAGCCAGCGAAAACACGCGTCGATCCTCGAAACCACACGTTGATCCTCGAAACCACGCGACTCCTTCAGCAGAAGGGAAAATAAGGAACATCTTTGGGGGAAGCTACGCAGGATGGTGGCTTCAGACCCCTCGAAAGGAAGCCTCAAACCATTAGGGACCTGCCTGGAACAATCCTAAATACAACTGGAAGCTGTATCTTGCCATTATTTTGCCGTTTGTTTTCTACTCTAACAAATGACAGAGAGCCTGCTGGATGTGCTTTTGTATAAATGGATGTTCGTGATTATTTATCTTTTCTTCAGCCTTAAAATGAGTATCCACATGCGCTTTTGTTGCCTCTACACTTCTCACAGGCTTGAATAAACACAGGAAAGCAGCTTGGGGTGGTTTTAATCCCAAGTCTGACCCAGGGGCATCACCACCGCACAAGATGCAAACACTGGGGGCAGGAAAATACAAGATTAACTGAAGTTTAACAAGTTAATAGAAACCTTCCTTGTGATTTTCAGTCCTGAGGTCATTTTTCCTAAATAAAAAACTAAACTTCATTTTCCAGTATCCTTTCAACTCTGCCTTTAGATGAACAATTAACACATCCTATGGACACCCCGATGTCCTGCTCAGTTCTCTTTCCTCAGAGTCTCCCAGCTCTGTTCATCCAGAGAAAAGGACTAAATTGCCAAAGCTACAAAAAACTGCTAAAGTCTCTCAATGATAAACAGTATTTAATCCCCAAAAGACAAGGATCCTATGCCTATATGATAAAAGAGCCTGTCAGCTGCTCTAGTTTCTTTGTGAGCTGCTAAGAATCATGACTTGGGTGGCATTTCTACAAATACACTCAGACAATTTTGATTCACACTAAGTCCAGAAGCATCCTTACTATATAGTTTGTGGCTGGTTTGGCTAAAGGGACCTTTATCAAGCATTGCTTTTCATTTTCACAAACAGGAAATCTTTTACACATGAACAAGGAAGCTGAAGGCTTGTCCCAAACAAAAGGCACAATCTCCCAAGCTTCTGTTGGGTTTTTATTTTCCTGAAACGATAAATCAGCAAGCATGCCTGACTGCATTTTAGTAACTGCTGGCTTCAATTTACTGGGCCTGAGGGAAAAAAAAAAAAGAGTAACAAAAGGTGCAATTAAGACATACGGTGCCGTGCTGGGCACCAACCCTACCTGCAGGCCCTGCTCCTCAAGGCTCTGCCTTTCCCTCTCCCTCCCAGCAGAAAGACCAAAAGCCACAGGTTGATGGAGTTCACTCCAGGTTTTAAGGAACGTACCGACCCACCTGCAAGCGTAGGTCACGTATTTTTAGCGTTTCAGACTCACTTCAAGGTATGCAGGCAAAATTTCCAGCACAGCTCGTTTCACAATTGCTCCTGCCTGACCAAAGGGGCTCTGCTCCTTTCAGAGTCCTCGCCCGAGATTTATATAATCCAGATGTGGGAAGTAAAAAGGCATTCAACAGCAGAAAACGGCTGCAGCTTTTTGGCAGTGATATAATGCCTTCATCAGTTTAATGGTCCTTGGTACACTTCTGAATCAATAAAAGCTGTTCTACTGAAAGCTTTACTACTACGCTACTACTACTTTACTATTACAGCACTAATGAACCCCTTTGGTAACTAGATTTTTTTTTTCTTTAAATGCACTTTCAATACCTAAAAGCCTTACAGAGGAAATCCATGATTCTCTGAGTCAAACTACATTTTCAATATTGAAAACGTACGAATGGCTCAAACACCACCGTGGAATTGCCACACTTGTGAAGAACAACCACGTGGAATGCTCTGAAAATTTATCCCCAGGCTGCACTTCCAGAGATTCTACCTTGCCTGACATGATCCTCAGTTAAATATCCCTTTAGCATCTTCAAGGACCATCAAATAAGAACATTTCATTCCCAGCTAAACACAAGCACCATTCATTTTAAACATTCAGAAGACAACCAAGTCCAAGCGATGGATGGCTCCTGGTAGACCAACTCGCTGTGGACTTTGGTCCAGCTGCCAACTCGACCACATTTACTTCCTTTTCGGAAAAAAGCATGATTGTAATTGCAGCACGACAGTGTCTGCTCAGAGGAAATGTCTAAACA
Source organism: Apaloderma vittatum (assembly GCF_000703405.1). Taxonomy (NCBI): domain Eukaryota; kingdom Metazoa; phylum Chordata; class Aves; order Trogoniformes; family Trogonidae; genus Apaloderma; species Apaloderma vittatum. The sequence goes on from NW_009701130.1 coordinate 3,191, forward strand.
CTGCACGCAATCAAGAACATATGTGAGAAAACACTCGCAAAGGTAGAAGCGGCAGCAGGAACCGACTGGGACACCACGACCACACGAGAAGTACCTTCAGAGCCTTGCTTCAAAGGCACTGCTTCGAGAGCCAACCCTCATGCACCTAAGGGACCTCTGAAATGTCATTATCATTAACAGCAATACTGAACAAGGGATTCAACTGAGAAAACATCAAACTTACCTCCTGCAAACAACCAAAGAGTTGCTGATGAAAATACAGTTCAGGAACAGCTGTTTCCTTTTCAGCAATTCCACCAACCAACAGCTGGATTCACCTTCTGAAGTTTTATTTTGCTTCTGGACTGGAATCTATTTGCAAGTGTATGTGTCCAAGAAAGACCTATTTTGACCTCTTGCTCACGTACCTTTGTCTCGGAGCCATTATCCCTCCAGTGCCTGATTTGTGCCTTTGATTTCCCACTTTGTCAGCCTTAAGTCTTGCACCAACTACAGCCCAGCAGCAGGATACATCTAAAATACACTGGCACACAGCAAAATATCAAACAAACGTGTGCAGCACAAAAGGAAAAGATTCTAGAAGAAACTTCCCATTCAACTCTGGGTAAAAGCCCAAATATTTTCTCAAATACAGCATTCTCTTTCTCCCTTTCCTTTTCAAATCCCGGTGTTAAGATCCGACACATGCAGGGAATGCTTCCTCTGGCACTAACGTATCGAACGAGTCAGAGCTCCAGCACCATTTACCTCGCTAAACTCAGCCTGTAGCCTCTGAAGCTCTCCAAAACACCTTTTGCCGTTAGCATTAACCTCACAGTTATTTGGATTCACGGTGAAGTCTATCTTCCAAAAAACCCCACTGTGAGTCTCAGATCATATTAACTTCCACTTTACTTCTGCAGAGAGTAGCAGAACGTGGGCTTCAGGATGGCACATTAAAGACACCCAGGGGCACACTTGCCCCAACTTGTACAGAAAATTAACATGTAACCAAGCACATCACCCTGGGTATTGACCCCAGCCACGACACAGGGAACTGTTACGTGACAGAGACATGCACTCAGCGGTTAGGTGGAGCAGATGACCTTGTTTACCAGCCCAAGTTATTCTGTGTTTTACAGACTGAACGGGTTACAAAACAACATCCGAGGAAATGACGACTGCCTGTACTACAGCGTGCGATTCTTCCGCTAGCTACAGGAAAGAATTTGCTGGCGATCGTGGTGCTTTCATTCTCCGCCTGCGCTAACGGCTGCTTGGAGACCACCGGGCGTCTCCGCTGAAGCACTGCGGACACGGTATTTCTTGGCTTCACCTTATGAACTACACTTTTTTTTTTCAACTTGGATCTTTCCTTTTGCTTCTATGTCTTCTGTATGAACTACATGTAGAGAAAGCTGGTTCTATCTCAGGCAGATATTCTGCTTGACCCAAGATGCCCACTGATCAATTGTACAAGCTGAAGGCAAAAATTCAGCACACGCCATTACAAGATTTGTCTCGTAACTTTGTATCAAATCCTCCAATGATGGAATTTTTATCCTTATAATCCCACTATTTCTGGAATATTTAAGAAAATATTTTTTTTTTTTTTAAATCTAACGTCTGTTCAACTTCCCACAGCATGGGAAACTGGAATAAAATCACAGCTTGACTTTCGATTGTCCAAGTACACATACAAAACTGAAGCAATTAAATATTTTAAAAGACATTTAATTTCTTTCCTCCGCTTTAATAACCTGCAGGAGGGTTGTAAAAGGTGGGTAAAAAGGGGATCCCATGTGCAGCCACTGTGCTTCTAAGTCATCGCAAAGATATCAAATTTGCAGCACGGGAAAACGTTGAGAACCACTGAGTTCACGTGGTTCAGTGCACGAGTTCTTCAGCCTTACCTGTAAGAAGGGAAGGTCTCGCTCTCGCACGTATCCAGACACGCACTTCAGATGGTCAAACAGACTAATTCTAAAAAACCCGAGCGGAATGTTCTCAGAGGGAAAACTACAGTAACTTCAAGACAAAATCAGAAGAGGTGAAATACGCTGGTACTTGGTGCCGGACAACCTGTGATGAACAGCTCCGTGCTCACTCACACGCTTCCCGTTTTTGGATCGCCAATTCCGCTCAAGCTTAATGAAGAGAGCACAGACACTTTAAAGAAGGAAAGCAGTTATTAAAAATTATCTGACAAGAGGTGACACTTCATCTGCATCCACAGTATTTAATTTGTTTGAATAATATAGTTACAGATAAACAGGTTCACTCCATATACAATTACCGATACCTTTTTTTAATACAGTTCATATTCCAGTACATCAACACTATTTTATTTACAAGGTATTTATGTACATTAACATCTTTCTAAAGTCAGTGCATTGTCAATAAGTTTTATACAATAATTTACAAAGTGAATGTAGTTAATAGTTAACTTAATAAATTTACTACTAATTCATGAATTAATTTAATTTAAAAAAATTAATTACAACCAATGTAACAAACAGAAGATCAAATAACATTAGTAGATTGTGCTACCTGCTTAAATAAAACATTTTAAAGTAAATTAGTTGAAAATCTTTCACTTTTCATGGAGTTTGAGGAGGGAGGAGTAGACAAATGGGTGCAGAAAGAAACTCTAACCTAGAAATTCGCAAGTCACGTTTGCTTCTCTTCAGTCTCAGTGTTTAAACCTCTTTAAAGATAAAAGAGCATATAGAATAGGGAGCAACACTTCACAGGAAAGATGATACTTGTTTTGGAACCGATGTGCTGTCCTCACCGAGGCAGCGACCTCCGACAAACGCAGGGAGGCTTTAGCCTGAGTAGAGACAGCAAGATCAGCCGATACAATTTCTGAAATGGATAAAACTCAGATCTTTCTGGGAATTCTACACTTCCCGGTAGGTTTGGCATTCTTGTGAAACACGTTAAAACGAATCCAAACATTTATTTCAGAGACCAACCGTGTAAGCATCAATTTTGTTAGTGAAGATACAAAATCTAAAGGGTTGGAAGATGACACACGACAAAATTAGTAAGCTTCTTAGGCTCAGCTGAAGAACAAAAGGCCAAAAGAGTGAGATTTTTATCTTCATTCAGATACACAAACAATTTAACACTGAAAATGTTTAAAGAAATGCCTGCTCAAAAAATAACCATCTTTTTTCCAGTCTCTGCTAAGACTCAGTCATGCTTTCCTTCATGCAATAAGCCCGCTGACTTAAAAGAGCATGTTGCAAGGGCATGGAAAGCAATTCTGGTTGAATTGCAACTATATGCATAACCTGTTGCAAATAAAACAAAACAAAAAAAAAAGAGAAGAAAGAAAAAGAAAATTTGAAAGGCAACCAAATTTTGAAACAAAGAAACTCCATTAAATTAGGAAAACAATAATAAAAAAGAAACCATCCATGAATGCTACGATAGCTACCTGACAGCCACAGCTTCTTGTTTGAAATACACAGTGGATAATTCACAGCCATTCACTCCAGAGCCCTTACAACAACAAAAACAAACTATGTTTTTGAATTGAATTACATGAATTTTTAAAAGTGCAAATTTAAAAAGCAACACCAGTCATGAAACATAAGCTCAAGCATCTTTCCTTCCAAAAGTTGGGAACATTTTGTGCAATGTGCACGTTTTAAGACACCATGCGTGTAATCACAACTACTCTCCTCAGCCTGAAGTTTCCTCTTGAGGCATCTCAGAAGTTCGAGACAGCGCTCTTCAGGCAGAAAAGCCATTCCTGAAACATGTTGATCTGCACAGCCAACACATGGAGAAAACGCAATTCTAATAAACCATTCGAGTGCAGAAATTAACCTCTTCTCAAACTGTGATTTGGTTGTGCTCCCAACATACAGAAAAGAAAGCAATTGACACACATTAGTGGTGGCAAAACTGGAAACTTCTCTTTCCTCTGGATGGTAATTCTGGAAGTCTTTGCACTTTTCGTTCTCTTGCTTTCCCTGTTTTGCCAATAAAATGCAATAAAACTGCAGGAAAAAGGAGGTAGCAATATCATGTTGTCCAAAGACAACACTACAAATTTTTTTTTCCCCATTATCTTAAACCTAAAGAGAGCCTTAGGGGTTTGTTAGAACAGTTGGTAAACTCTACACTACTTCGTTTAGCTCTTATTTGGACTATTTAATTTAGTTCTTATTTGGTCCTAGTCGGCTTTTCTCAAACCATTTTATTTAAAGGCCAATGGCAGTCTCAGCCTGATGTCTAACATCAGAAATGTTTAGAGCATGTAGTGAGATAACAGAACAAAACGTTACTATCTTTACATTAACTGCTATTTAATCAGGGTTTTCTTTTTGTGCTTTCGGATCACGGGGTACAATAACTACACTTAGGGTATCCGTTTCAATAGCATTTTTGCCAAATGTAAGCATCGGGATGTCGTTGCTCACGTTCTCAAACCAGTCCGTGGAAGATGCTCCGCTCACTGTAAAACACAATACTTCTTGTAATCGGACTCAAAATCCTCATCCATGCTGCTCGTGTCTGCCATCTTTTTGCCATCTATCTTTGGCAGAAATTGTGCATAGTCTACCCCCTGCTGCTCGTAGAAAAGAATGTAGGCAGAGTCGGTGTCGATCTCGTCGGGGTGCAGCTCCTGAGAAAAAGAGAAAAACCTGCTCTGAAATCCGCAATGGGGCAAGCATGTTACTGTCATCGAGCTTAAAATACATGCAACTGCCCCAGAAATAGTGTTTTTAACCGGCTGTTTACAACAAGGATCACATTTCCTGACTCCCTTATTAGAGTTATCAGGCTCCATTATTGACTTGAAAAGTCTGACAAATGTTATAGCAAAAAATGGGAATACTTAGGAATGTCGGAATCCAATTATTCAGTAATTGAAGACAAAACTGCTAGCATCGTGAAAAAATATTCTTAGACTTCCATTTTTAGTACTTTTTCCATCTTTATACGAAATAAGCATCTTTCCTCAGCCACGGTAGCAGCTGATGAACAGATGTTAACTCAAAAAAATCTCTCATGTACCAATTTCAGTTAACAATTTTAATATTTATCCGCTGCAACTTTCAGGATGCTCATGATTTCAAAGAACAGTTCTCACCAAATGTAAACTCCTTTGGCTCTAGGTAACTAAGACCAAAATGATGGCTACAAAAATAAATTATTTACCTTACAGCTACTGTCGTTGTAGCAGTACCACTTGTTGTTCGGGTTTTTGGCATAAGTGACATAATGACCCCCTCCCATAATTCCTGAATGGCACTGAAGAAAATGAAGAAGAAAAGTTCTGCATCAAACATCAACACCCAGAATACACAGGATAAATGATTCACAAATTCACGGTCTTTAAGCGAGCGAGAATGGTTCGTGACAATCTATACATCCAGAGCTGACTCACTTTACATACTGGAGCAGAAAAAACCATTATGCAGGGATACACTTTTCAGCTGCGCTCTGTTTTACAGCAAATCGATTTTGCAGGCAACAGCACTGCTCTGTCCCCCTTCTCAGCAGATGCCTACTTTGTGCAAGGAAGACAATCGAGGAGAAGCATTTCGTCCACTTACCGAAATTGCATATAGGTTGTAGATAGGGTTAACACACACGTCGTCTCTTTGGTCATCTGTAACGTCGTCCTCGCTGTGGTTATCCATGTGCCCGTTGAGGCTGCCGTTGCTGTAGGCATTCTGCTCGCAGATGTACCCGTTGGCCAGAGACACCTCACTGTCCTGAGCAGTATAGAGTTCGCTCTGGCTACCACCCAAAATCTGCCCTCTAGTAAGAGCATCACCTTGATCGCAAGTAAATCTCTGCTCCTGGTCGGTACCGTTCTCTTTACTCACGTCCAAATTTTCTTTGCTACTTGACAGTTTGTTTTTGCCCAGCTGCGGCAGCCGCAGACGCCCTTTACCTCTTCCTAAAGTCCTTGGGCTACTGTTTGGGCTACTGTTTTTACTTGAAGGGCAGCTGGTTCCACTTTTCCTCCCCAAAGACGGAGATGCTAAAACAGAAAACATGTGAACAGCTAATACAAGTAAACACAGGCCAGCTAATTTATCTTTTTTTTTAAATAACCAAACATTAGACAACACTGTTTCACTGCAGCTGACGAGGAGCACATAAAAGAAGAACTTATCTCTGCACACATACATACATCTATAAACTGAAATTTACACTTCAATGCAGGAGCACATTCCTCACTTTTAGTCGAGCCCACTGACACAGGCAGACAGTGCCAGTATCTGCTGTCATTGAGAAACATTTTTTCTTCTTTCTTTCTTTTTTTTAAATGGTAAAAGCTTCACTAAGCTTTCCAGGGCAAACAACAGCAGAAACGTTTCAAAATCACTGTAGGGTTTTGTCCAAAGAAGCATTAAAATTTTATTCCTAATATTTTTCCCCTTCAAAGATCATAATTGTCTGGAATTTTCCCTAATTATTACCTACCTTTGACATTACTCAAGACAGTAGTGTTAAGGGAGGATGGACTTCTGTTCAGTGTATCTCCTTCTCCTGGTGTGCAAGTGGTCTGCAGATCCATTTTTTTAGACTCCCCTTGGAGGGTCCGTGGTTCAGGAATGGTGTCAACCTGGAGCGTCAGCTGCTTTCTTTGAAGATGACTTGGATCCCTTTGTACCAAAAAGGCACTTGGGTCAAAATTTTCTCTGGGAAATTTAACAATTTTCTGAGATTTTATCCAGCGGCCGTTCACGAACTGAAATCTTTTCAGGTGAATGATCTAAGGAGAAAGGAGTTAGAGAAAATTAAAAGGAGGTCAACTGCAGCACAGTGAGTAATTTCACTGTTGAAAACCAATTTTTCCAAAACCACACACAATTTATCATACGCCAAGTCAGTGTCTTTTCCGAGATGGCGAACAAAAGCAAATATTCTTATTCAGAATGAGGGGAGATAGCTAGCAATTCAAATTTGTGACCAACGTACTTTGGCTTTGTTGCTGTAGAGGAAAATTACACCAGATCATACCAAAATAGGAGGAAGTCTCCAAAGATCCAGTTTTTTGGTGGCCAAACAATGGGTCTTGCATTTGGAACAGTAGTACATCTCATCCTCCCCCAGTTCCTCCTCGCTGGTGAAGGCTCGAAGACAACTATCCAGATTGATGGGCTCTGCTTGAGCTCGTCGGCTTTGTTCAACACTTTCGTGTTCTTCTACAATCTGAAGTGAGATAAAACTGTATCTGACTTGGAAACACAGACCAACTGCTCAGAGGAAAGCTCTATTCACAGTATCATACAAACGGCCTCATAGAGTTATTTAGGACTAAAGATAAACACTACACGCCCTGAGTCACAGCAGAAATTTCATTTCAGTTATGAAGAGGCTGACCCACAAATGATGCACTGTCCTTACTCTTGGGCTCTGCTTATAAAATTACCCACAGAGCACAAGTTTACAGAATCAACTCACAAGTTTGAATAGCTACTTGAGATTAACTCAGCTGCAGGCTTCACTCTAGACATGCTGACTCAATAAAGAACAGGTCTACTCACCTGTTTATACTGGTATACGTAGAAAATGTGTTAAATTAGTGTATTTTGCAATATATTGCGGAGGCCAGATCAAAAGCAACTGACAACAAAGAGAAAATATGCTGCTATGGTTTCTTCAAAGCTTTCTTTCCACACTATGGTCATGTAAGAGGTCTAACATTAAGCCATTAATTTATCCAGTGACTATCGACTTCAGTTTAACAGAAAATGGATAAAAGAAGCATCATTTGCAAAAAAAATCACCCCAAAACGCTATTATAAAGCTATTAAAAAACAGCAAAGGGTTTGCGTTGGAATTTTACCCGTTCTTGCGACGTCTGGTAGCGCAGATGGAGCGCTGTTGGATCCCAGTCTACGGCAATGTAAGCGTTCCCAACACAAGCTCTATCTTCCGTGCACTCAATTTTACAGCCACGGCAAAATCTAAATTGAAAAGCGAGAGGTGGTAAGCAAATTGTCCAATAACTAAGTTTAACATTACTTGAACGCTCCAGTTCTGCTCTGTATTTCGTAACATATGCAGCCCCAAAGTTTCAGGCCTTGCCTTCAGTGCAAAAGAGGCGGTTTTACAAAAAACCCACCAGCGTCAGTTTGCTGGTTTACTACAAAACTTTAATAGGGATGAAAAATCGAAGCAGCTGGGTGAGCTCAACCATCTACGTGGTTATAATGGTGATCAAGTCTACCTATGGCACGAGAAAACTATAATGCTCTGTCTCCTCAAGTACTTTACAGGACAGCTAATGCAATTTATTTATCTAACTGTAAGACACTTATTCTAAACTGAATATACGGTCTGAATGCCTTCCAGCAAGGGGCTGGATTTTTCAGCAGCATGTCTTTGTTTAGGGAAAATTCCCAGCATGCTTCCAGGATGAATATCTTACTGTCCATTTTAGTTCTTACTCTTCAAGCGAGCGTAGATTATTTAAATCTAGAAGTTTGGTTTTGTATGGACCCCCCACAAATAATCCACACACGTGCCGGCATATATACCCGTACTCAAACAGAATACTGCAAGGGGTTAAGACTTTTTTGATAATCTCACCTCTCTCTCCTAATTCAGAGTTTCTGTGTCAGCAAAAGCTTTCAGCTCTCCAAGTCATAAAAGCTATACTACAGTCAAAGTCTGCCATGTGAGAGTTCCGGTTAAATTAGATTCTAGATTCTTATTGTTTGATATTACCTCTGAAGTCTGAAACATATCACAAATCCATTACCATAAATTACATTTCTGCTGGAGCGGTTCCCTTCCTTAAATCTCGAAAGGACAATTTACCTGTACCATGGACACCAAGCACAAGAATTTCCATCCTTCTGAACTACCCTGAGGGTGAATGGATACTGATAGCCCATGCTATCATCGCTGGAACACAAGAGAACACAACATGAAACACGAGCGCACATTCCGACTGCCAATTTCCTTCCTTCACTATGCGGGCTATGTTTACTTGAAAAAACCAAAAACAAACAAAACCCCCCACTCAAAATCATAATTTTGATTAAAGTACTAAGACCTGCCTTTACGTTGCCTGAAGTTGTCAGATATAATTAATTACCAGTCACTGGATGAGACTGAATCAAACAATTTTGCATAAAGCCAGCCTTTAAGAGCAGCTAGAAGGTAAACCGCATTTAACCGCACTAAAAAGGATCAGAATTTCTCTTTAATTATCGCCATTATTGAATCGCAGGACTCTAAAATTGTTTCTTACAAAAATAACCCACTAAGTGGAGATTGAGGACAGAAAGCATTTGGGATGAAAGGGCGCACAACTCTTCCTAAAATTGTTGACATTTAAAGCTTAATTACACGCCAAAGAGTGTGTGTTCAGTGAGCAGAGGTACCATGAGAAGGCTGCTAAAGCCTGAGACGCCCAACTCACCAGTCCTGGGCGTGGTTACTGGCTTCCTGAGGCGGGGGGAAAAAGGGCTGGCGAGCCTCGAAACCTGAATCCACACGGCGTCATACAGGTCCTTCTTCCGCGTGTGAACCGTACAAGGAACAATGAGCGGCATTCCAAAGAGGCTAGGACGATTCTTCTGAGATGAAAGAAAATATAATTCCGTCCGCATCTGCGTAGGTGAAATAAGAATGACTCAGATGTAAGTAAGCACTGACTCATATCACCATAATTACTGGGATGCCGACCTTGTTACTCGTTTCAGGCTTTGGCAATTAAAATAAACCATTAAAAGTGCGCTTATATTTTCCCAATACTAAATACTGTAAATGTTGATCGTTGACTTGACTATTTTTTAATATATTTTATGATATTATGCCAATGTCACTTAGGCAATAGACTGCATCAAACATAAATCTGTATTTCAAGCACGTACAATATTTTGTATATCATATGATCTATATTTTTGGCTTTTCCATGGTGATACTGTAACGCAGACGTGCACCTAATGCTGCTAACACTTGTCCCCAAATGACCTCCAGGCTAGGCAAGCTGAAGTTTGTCAGAGAAAGAAAACCTTTAGGTCTAAGGGAGGTACTACAGACATGCACACAACTTACGACAAGCAGACAACCTAACTCTCACGCTACAGCTCCCATTTATAAGAAAGATTTAACATGCTGTAGTGGTCAAACAACTTGTACGGGTTTTTAAGCTGTACAACCAGTGGCTTCGAATGGCTCAAACGCATTACACCAACAGCCTACGAGATTCTGCAAGATTTGAATCGAGGTACTGGTGACAAGGGTGCTCAGTGGCCACTACTTGAGGGAAGACAAACACACAGTAACGAGGGAAGCAGAAAAGTCGCCTGCCCCGCAGCCACCAGGCTCTAAATGTCAACAGCCTCTAAAGACTCTATAACACACGCAGAACATGTGGCTATCTGAGGTGTTCAGCCACCCAGCTTTGATATTTAGAGTTCAATTTAAGTACCGATGCTTTTACGCAGTGTAGTTAATGCTAAAGAACGACTCAGGAAGGTACCATATATCTTCACTCTGTTTGCGGACAAGAAAGAAGGCTTTTCCACATAATGGCAAAGAAATGCATTTCTAGTAGCTCCTCTAATTAGATTTTTTTTCTGCTCAAAGAATCTGGAACATTTAATCAGGGAGTTAGCGAATGCCCAAGTATGCATCTCAGCATTAAAGAACTGGGAAGCACGCCAGTACTAAGGAAAGAAAAAACCCTGCACCAGCACTAGACATTATGATTTAAATTTACAAGAGCTGTGTTTCTGTAGAACTTGGTGCTCACTTAAGAGCTAAATGTATTCCTGCTCCCTCTTCTTATAAAGATTAACTTATCATACGGACATTAAAAATCCCCACTGACTTTCTCTCCAAGTGTGTCATGTGAACAGTTTAGAACAAATGCAAAATGCACCAACCATTTTTCTGTGCACCGCAATGATATATCCTGTACACGGACTATCAGCAAGCAAGGGCACGTGACCGTTGAGAGTCCTGTTGGCAAGGGTGCGCTCCGTTCCGCAGGGCACCACAGTATTTGGCATTCCGTTTGGAATGAGGGTGGGTTTCGGAAGGTCCCCGTTCATCATTATGTTGGGTGTTCCATTAGCTGATGGCCCAGTGGAGACATCTGTAGGCAGACAGACCATGACATTCTCAGTTATCTGCAGTAACCAGAATTATCACAAGATTTTTAGCTTTTCCATTCTGTTCAGTGTGCTTTATGCAATATCTTTTACTCTCCTTAAGCCCAACATCTGACCTTTTATTTGCCTGCAACTTGGCAAAATCAGAGCACGCAAGAGCAAAGAATAAGAGGTGTTTACAACTCAGATGTGAAACCCAAACAATAAAACGCAAATCATGCTTCCAATTATTTTCTATGTCCTGCCTTAGAGCCAATTCACACGTAATAAAATATTTTGCATGCTTCTTGTGTCTTTGACTGAAGTGTACAGTGATCTTCAGACCACTAGCCTGGGCATGATCCTAAAAGAATCCCAGATCATCAGTAGATGCTGAGATATGCTCACTGTTTCTCTGTGGATAAGAATCCTCAATTATTTGTCTTTTATTTATTTAATCGTTGATGTCCACTCCTTACCAAGAAGGAAGGGTTTCTCCTGAATCTCTCTGCTACCTAAGCACTGTGCATTATAAAGGGAAAAGAAACCTTTTCTTTTACCTGTCTGCACAGGACTTGATGCCGATGTAGGGGATCCTGGAATTGGTATTTCAAATGCGCACAAAAACCCGCTCACCGATAACCGTACTTTCTGGTTGTCTTGAGGAAAGTTCTTCAATAATAAAAAAAGGAAAGTTGGTCAGACACGTGAATACTTCTACCCATGAGTCCAAACAGGTTTTGGTCTTTTGAAAACAGCACAGCCGTCAGCTCAGCCCTCCCCTCCCACCTGCCTTCTTACACCTCTCTAGAGGGTAGAAAGGGAGCCCAACAAGCACAGTCCTCTGCAGATCTCTGCAGCAAGACCCGAGAGAGTTACTAATGGTTTTCTAAACACACGGAGAGCACTGAGCTTCAAGCAGTTTTCATCTTATTGACCGACTGCAAAAAAACCCTTCAAACTTATAGATACACACACATATACACACTAAAGGCAGTCATCACTTACGCCTCCAACATCTTGATAGTGTTTAAACTCATCAAAGCACTCTAACTTGAGATTTATTACCTCAAGATGATTTTATAATTTTTTTCCTAAAAATATCATTAGTAATCAATTCAATTAAGCATCTGTAAGCTTCTACATCACTATTAATTTTGTTTACAAGTGGTTTATTTTGGTTCATTGTACTTTGATTTTAAATCTATTTAGAGCAAGCCAAATTATGGTTAAGAACGAACTAGAAGTTCATACAGAGACATAACTAAGCAGATCTTTTTATCACATATTTAGTTGAATTATTTCACAGTTCTTGTAAGCAAAACCTAACGTCAAAAAGAATAAAGAATTACGCTGCTCTACACAAATAACAAATGAAAATACCAAAGTACGTTGCAGCAACAGTCAGGTTTTTTTCTTCTTACCTTTATATTGGAGCTATGCACTTCTGCAAGCAGAATTTGTTCTGGTTTGAGCCCACAGAGTTCACTTAACTGTTTTTTCAAACCTGTATACTTTTCATCCATGTTCAGTCTCAGGCCATATCGAACAGGAGTAGTACCATCTAATTTAATTACTTTCAAGAGGAAAAAAAAAATACGCTGGTCAGCAAACCAGGAAAGTTTTAGTAAGAATAATATGTTACAGCGATCTATTTTCTAGAAAGCAATTTTTTTCCCCACTTGAAGATACAATTTATTTTTTGCCAGCCAATTTTCAAGGCCTGTAGACAAACGTCAGAAAATCTCGTGTTGTGTAAGCGGTAGAAAATGTTTTCAAAATTTGTTTCACTTTTTTTAATCATCTTTCCTTCTGCCTCTTCTCCAACAATATGTGGGTTCCTCATAGGATAGTTCATGACCTGCGAAGCATTTTTTGTTTGTACACTCCCCCAGCTCTTCTTTTTTGCTCTAGGTAGATTCAGGACAACCTCCACAACAGAGTGAACAGAAGGAAAGTTCTCAGAATCTCCATTTTACATGTTTCTGCTGAAATCCTTTAGTCAAGCCTAAAAATGGGCCATCTATGCTCTGTTTTAAAAGGTTTTATTTTAGTTCAGCTGATTCCAGTGAAAATTCTTGTACTCTACTATACGAAATATGGCTGTACTACTTACAAGTGTAAGCGCTAAGCCAAGTAAAATCCAGATGTTTTATAGCTGCTGAAAATCTGCTCTACATACACACTTTTTTTTAATACTGACAAGTTTATAGGGTTAAACATTACTACTCACCTGTAATTTCTAGGTGCATGTAGCTATCCATTGGCAATGGCAAGGATAAAAAATTAAAAGGGTCAAATCTAACACTTATATGCCCACAAGTTTTACATTTGACTTGTGACTTCAGCTGCCCATGAAATAAATCTACAACGATGGATCTGTTTCTTCTCAGATGGTTTTCCCAGGCCTAAAATGAATTACAAAAAACCAAGACTAAGTTAGAAACTGAGAACTACTTGCTTCAACTACAGGAAGTAGGGTAAGCTGGAAGACCTCCACAGTTTCATTGGAAACATTATTTCCATACAAGTAATTTATCAGTTTCTAAAAAATAGGAAGCAGTATTTAGTTTCAACACGAGCTAAGAAAAGTTATTTCAATTAACATAATAATCAAGGTATGGCATCATTTAAAGTACTTTTGAAAGATCATTGGGTATCTTGAAATGTTTTGATACTTCATAATTCTGAGGAGGTGTTCAAAATGATGTGAAGCATCATCTTTACAGCTTTATTATAATACTTAAAACAAGTCATTTTCAGCTCAAAAACTTTAATCCATACCTCTGCTGCTACTTCCCAGTCTGGTCGACCATCACTATCTTTCAGTTCAACATATGGCTTGTCATGAACTCTGTTCAAATCCTCATGAAGACCATCCAAAAGAAAAGCCAGAAGCTCCTGGGAGTCTTGCTGTTGAAAGCCATTAAATCTTGGAGCATATTTTGCTATTGTCCACTATAAAAACCCCAGAAAGTTATTTAACATCACATAACAAAAGTTGTAACAATAAATCAAAATATTGCAGACAAGATCCCTGCTGTCAACGAGCACAGATTCAATGGCCAAGAGTTGAAGGTAACTCCCTATGCTTTGAGAATAAAAGATCACTTAGAGGGACAAAGGATGATGTGTTTGTCTAAACAAGGGCTAGAAAAGCCACAAAACCTCTGATTCAGGTCAGGCAACTCCTTTGACCTCACAGCCACTGAGCCATGACTCCATTCCTCAGAAAGCTGCTCAAGTCCTCAGCACCAGGACGGATGAGCGCTGGCCTCCTGCAGACGCGCATCCTGCGCCCGCCCAGCCCTTGCTGAACATCTCCCCTACACTCCTTACAGGCAAAAAAAGCAAAAAGTTTGTGACCAACCTGAAGTAACCTACATGATGACTGACTGACCGTCTACAATACGGTCACTGGTTTCAACTGCCAACTTCCTAACACGTGAAATATAGCTCCAAGTTTCCTTCCCTCTCTCTAGGGGAGATGCTGATTTGAGTCCCAGAACCATGACAATGCAGGTAACATCAGGAAAAAGTGCATTAAAAGATTTCTGCTATTCAAAGAAATTCCCACTTTCTACCTTTAAATAACACCGCCACACTCACCCGCAGCTTTAAGGGTGCTATATTCTTCTGAGTTCCGCTCCACAACTCCTGAACCAAATCCCCGTAGCACTTGGCCATGTGTCCTTTCATTCCTATTGGATTTGTCCTAAAAATCACACCACAATTAATATCATACTAAAATTTAAACAAAGCTCAAGCAGGAGGATACATAAGGAAGCGCAACGGCTTCCTGCTGGACTGTTTTAAGTCTCCCAGAAACAAAAGTATCTACTTTCATGTAAGCAAACTAGTATTCGCTGTACAGCTGATGGTTGGTAACGCTGAAGTTAAAAGGATTTACTTGTACTGTACACTTCTGAAAGCTGAAACTAATTTTAAAGAATTGTTACAGCATTTCAAATGGAAAATTACCTGTTAAGTTCATAAAGATGTCTTCCTGAGATGAAATACCGTGTTAGAGGTTGTGTATTACTGACACACTGGATACTGGAGTTCATGAAGCACGTGTTACCCAGGTTGCTTAATCCAGTAGCACCCTTTTCAGTAGGAACTGAGAAAGAGAAAGTGTGACTGTACCAATTGTGCAGATGTGAGAAGTTCAGAACCGTGTCCCAGTCAAGTTAAGAATACGACATCTTCCCAGTAACCAATTCAGTTTAACCTGCTCCCAATTACGAGACTACAGCTAGCAGAGAGGAACAGTCTGCTCAACAGATCTGCTCTCTCAATTCCATTTAACAGAAATTAAGGGATTTTGTTGGATCTGATCCATCACAGACATCCCTACAAACCATATAAACTATTTTCATATCAGTGATTATTGTACTGAAATTCCTGGATTGATTTGTTAAAATCTTAACTATTCATTCTCTTAAAAACCATCCGAGATAACAATGACAAAATTTGGAATTTGCTACTGCTGCATCTGAGCATCTACAAATCTCTATCTATCTATACGTCCAACCCTCCCACATTTCCAGCATCTAAGTCAATAGATCAGAAAGAACAAGCAAAGCAGCACAGGCACAGAAGACCTCTTCCAATGTTAAGCGCACTTCTATTAAAAAGAGTCGTTTCAACACAACATAGCCTCTTGGATTTTTCTTTTCATCATAATTCAATTACTATGCCGAAATGCTTACCTTTATGTCTGTCTATTTTACTGCTGTTTGCTATAAAAGACATCTCTTCTGGCCAGCTCATGTCTTTGTTTCGAACTAGAAAGAGATATGGTATGAAGATTTTTTTTAATTGTTACTTTATCCAGAGAGATGATACAGCTGAAGAGGCTTAATTAAAATTTTCTAATATTTGAGAGGAAAATTTTGCTTTTCTGTAGTTATTATTTTTACTAGTTTTCCTTTGCATGTTTCCAGTCAATACTGGAAATCACCCTAACACTGATAACGTTGCAACCACGCCAGTAACATCTTCAGAAAGCAGCCTTGAAATGTCTTTCCTGTTGGGTAATAAATTTTACAGCACTTATTCTAGTACTCAGTAAGGATCCCCCGGATTTGAACAAATCTGTTCACTTCATGAGCAACCACTAATATTTATTGCTGTTACGAACCTTCTATTACTAGATGCTGCTCATCCTGGATTTTAAGATACTCCAGTCTGTGATCTTCATCATCCAGCAAAGTAAGATAGTTCTGGAGGAGAAACACTTATTACTTCTAGATTTAAAAATCTCTGAGGATATTCCAGTCTTGAAGCAATAAAACTAAACATTATTATTAACAATTAACAATTTCTTCACAAAAATGAAAGCACCGGTTTCCTACCCATATTAATTAAAAACGGTAGTTCACTGATCTCCAGAAGTCTCTAGTTCAATGCTTTAATTTTATGTGATATTTCTTTAGAAGGAGAGAATTACATGCACTTAATGACTGGGAGGAATGCATTCTGCTTGTGCATTGTGATTCATTCATGTACACGTTTGAAAAAGATCCTGGATGGCTGCTGGCTTCTGTGCCAAGAGAAGCCTGCAGCATCATGAGTGCCAATGAAAGAATATTTTTGTATTTCAATTTAAAACAGTTTCTATGAAACTGCCTGTCAAGCCTTTTAATAGATCAACCAATTGCCTATTTTTAAACATATCAGAGGATAACCAAATGTTAACAGGCAACTAGGAACACAGATGATAACATTTTCTGGGTCATTAACACCAAAATCTAAATTTCACTGCTTGGAGAGCACAACAAAGCCCAGAAATCAAGTGGCTACAGTTTTCTAACCTGGGCAACTGAATTGCAAAGGAAACTTATGTCCCCTAATTTTTTTTTTTCCTGTGAATGTGTATTTTACTGTTTCTAGAAAGGGGTAAGATACACAACACCCAATAGCTGATAAATTAAAAATCAGCAAAAAGACCGACATTACCTCACTGTTGTATAACCAGAGGCGCATATCTTCTTCTTTTATACGTAGCCTCTGGGAGAGATATTCATGGATCTCTTTAATTGTTTGCATTCGACTAAAGCAGCCGGTGTAAGCCAACACTCTTTTTAAAGGAGCGTTCGGTGAAGGAACATTCCCTGTGTTCACAGGTATAAGAAAAGAGCAAAAGATAAGGTACATCCCCACAGGCCAACCCAAATCACACCAGTAACAACTCACACCCTGCAAGTACTGCGTGAAAAAGCTGTGCACAGTTCTACTGTTTTTGTGGATAAAATAATGAGTTAGATCAAAAGGTAATTGTTACTAGTTATCGGGGACAACAAGCTTGCTTTCACAAAGTAGATAAATTTACCTCCCCCTTCTTAAGGGGACCTATTAGAAAATTGCTCCCCTAAGATTTCATAGGAAAGAAAGAGTTTAAAACAAGTTTTAGAAGACAGTGCTATTCTTTTATTTCTCTCCAAGAGAAAGAGTTTCAAACTAAACGATAATTTTCAAAATAAAGGACCTCAAAATTTCATGAGAATTTTCTCTTGGAGGGAAGACTAAGTAAAAAATAAGGTCAAAAAAAATAAGCCTGACTATTCTTGGAAGCAGCATGACTTTGCTTTAGCTCTTCTATGGAGATGAATGCTGATCCATGAAGATGAAATCAGCCTGGCAGTTCCACAATAAAAGTATTCTTAATAACCCAATTCCTCAGAACACATTCTGTGAAAGTGCCTGGGATTTTCACCAGAATTTCTTAACAAATTAATTCCATCAGACGAGACCGCTGCTCTTTTCTATAATACGAGCTCATCTTTAAATAAAACAGTTGCACAAGAGATGAGACCAACTTCACGTGTTTTTAGTTTAAACTTAGGAAGTTCCCCACTCCTCACAGAGACAGGTCTGTCACACGTTCGTCAAAAGCTTTTATTACGCGGCCAAACCCAACTGGGCGACTGCATTACTTAAGTAACGAGATGAGTGACACTTCTGCTTTCACTGTCAAAAGATTAAAATAAAATAAACGGTACCATACCAAAAAGATGCAACACTACATGCAATTTTGCGAGAGAGTAAACCTGCACTGTAATCATCTTGTAAGTCAGCAAAGCATCAATTTTGCGTCAGTATATCAAGCAAGTTACGGATTTCCTTAAAGAAAACAAAAAAAACCTAAACATTTTCTTAGATTAGGGGTCAGAGGATTAGTTGTAAGATTACAGCAAGAAAGCGTATTTGAAAACTCAAAAAGATTAATAACTGATTGGACGAATAAATTAGTGCAGAGTGAAACAATTCCAAATCAAGGTCAAATTTGGCACATCAGAAGATTCTCTTCATTTGAATTTGGGCATTTTAGGATGTTCAAACAAAGCAGTTTCCATTTTCTCAGGTTAAGTAGGAAAACCAAATTTGGGTAGCAGGCAGTTTCTGTAGCGGAACTCGATCAAGCAGGCGGCTACTACCTACATATCAAGTCTGAGACTCGACCCGAGCGGTGAAACATCAAGCATCTGCATGAGATTTTAAATCACAGGCTAACACTAGCAAGGCTAAAGGATTTAATTTTAAGTAGTCAGGTGAGCCTGTTACTGGACATATATTACTGGGGATGCATATGTACGTCTGCGTGGATCCACACAGGTGTGCGGACATCAAGTACTTCTTCCAATGTGTCGTGCAAGGCAAGTAGGCAGCTGTGCACACCACGTGTGACTGCAAACAAACCCTGCAACACCTCGCGGCCGAAATGGCTCTAAAGATTATTCTTGTAATGGCTCTAAAGATTATTCTTATAGCCCATTACCTGTACAATCTTTTGGTGAGCTTACCACTACAACTACAGCACATAGATTTTAGTCAGATGTTTACACTTCCTACTGAACTGTCTTTCTGAACCGCATCAAATAATGGTCTTCCTACTCCATTAAATCAATCCCTTTCTAAAGAGTATTACCTCTTTTGGGGCACTAAAGCCTAGCTGCCCAGGTAACTCCGAACCAGCTGGCCAAACGATTTCCTTTACTGTACCACTGCACTACCAGACACACCCCAATGCACAGATACATCTGTCCTATGGCTACAAAATCATCTACCGACGGGATTAATCCGTCCTGCCCTTCTCAGCCACTTAGTTTACGCAGCGCTCATTCCTCACTTGCAACTCACCACGCTATCCACGGTAAAACTGACCTCACTGAAAACGCTCCCTCCGTTTTCAGGAGAGGAGAGGAGAGCAGGAAAGCCTTCACATATCTTTACCAAAACGCTGACTGCGCCTCACAGTTGATTAGCTGGTGTGCAAGCACAGGGACAGCAAGCTGCGGGTCTCGCTTTCTTAGAAACTGCGCACTTGTGTTCTTGCTGCATTCTTAAGTTACCTCTAGGTAAATGCTGGGGAAACATTCTCAGGCTCATCATACCCATATTGACCCAGATGTTGGACTGCTGCGTTCGAGTGGCAGGCTGCTGTCTCAGGAAGAGCAGGTAGCGCGGAAACAACTCGAGCTCAGGCACGTTTGTTTTGCTGTTTTTGATCACCTAGGCAAGACGTCGAAACCAGATTTTAGAGACTGCTCATCCAAACGTGGAGGAAATCTCAACAGGAATGGAAAGTAGTGATTAAAACAGGCAGTGAAAAAAAATAAACCGTGTTTTATTAGGAGATGAGAAATCTTCTCAACTTCTTATGAGGTCTTAGGTAAATATCCACAGGAATAACAATTTACTGATTTCTAAGCACTTTTTGAAGCTTATTAGTTGCAGAGTGTCAAAACCAAACACCTTACTTAGTGGAGCATAGCTTTCTGTACAACACCACGGAAAGAACGTTTTTATAATTCCTGAAATATATGTGAATCTACAATGAACCTCATTAATTCTACTCAGTGTACACTTCAATATAAAAATTTCACAACTGTTGAAGAACTTACATGTGCTGAATAAGCCCTTTGATCTGGACTTTCTGAACTATAGGACCTCCATACTGTAAGAACAGATAAACTTGTTTTTGTTGCCTTCTGGTACGTTGACAGAAAAAGCTGAAACTACCCCAGAGCACGACCTGTAGCTTTTCAGTCTCTCTTTCCACAAAGGTTTTGGCACCTAGATCCACCCAACCGTAGACATACATAAACAGCAGGAACGCTCACTATTTTTGTGACCGTTTGAAGCAGAAGAAAACACTCAGCTTAAATCACGAGCAGCAATATAATGCACTCAAGTGCCACAGTATTAAACTCCAGTTACAACAAAACCAGCAGATACTGCATTTTTGGGAAATAAACCCCGTAATAGTCTCTGCTGTGGGGTGGGAGGCTGAGACTGTAAGTGCCTTTAAACGTGGTTACAAGCAATCAAACCGTCTTCAAGAATTCAAGTGTTGGGATAACAAAATGTCAAAATATTCCTTAACTACGGACTGAAAAGTTACGGTTTATACACATGCTATTTTTATTTTTTAGCAGACAGGATACCCAAATGAAAATTCCCTCATTCTGAACCCTACCGCAAACATCTCAAGCACGTTAATTTGTGTATAAAGAGACGTGGCCTTTTCTGGATCACGAAAGGTGTTTGTTTCCATGGAGAATGCACAGGAGGAGGGTAGCAGAAGCCGGCGATTTTTCCACTATAAAAATCCCTGTCAGTACTATGGCTACCAGACCAAATTGTCAAAAATCACACAAGCTAATGCTCTGCCATTCGCGACACTGACTGGTTGTGACAGTCAAAAAAATCCCCTCACTTCCTATTTTTTAAATGTAGCTCCTAGAAAAGACTACCTGACGCAGAATAAAACCAACCACTATATGGAATAAACACACTCAACAGAAACTGAAGAAAGTTTCCACTGTTTCTAAGTGAACAGACCAAATTACTTCAATTTTTCTTGCCTCTAACATCAGCCTACTTTTTTTATAAATTCTCTATTAATAATTCAAGGCATGCCAGCTTTGGCTCCAAACGATGATGACCTGTTAATCGTTTTGCAGTATGGCACACAGAGAAACAGAGATATAGCTCAATAAATTGAGAGCAAATTACAGGACTCTACAATGGCTTGTGCTATATAATTACTGCTTCTCTTTCAGAAACACTGTCGCTGTTTTAACTGCAATCAAAAGAATCTCACTGAAATAACACGGACTAATTATTAGGCCACTTAGTCAATTCCGTTTAATATATAGCACTGTCACATTTGAAAATTATGTTCTGCAATACTTGCAGCATTGTGATCCAAAATAATTTTCAATGTAAGACATTACAGCTTCAATATCGAAAATACTAGTGTTAGTTACCATAAATCTATTTCAGCTCTTCCAAGTTTTTTTTTCTTTTTTTTTTTAAGCGAAACTTTAACACAAACAACTACATATACCAGTCCATCTTTGGTAAGCTCCTACCAATCAGTTCATTTTACTAGAAGGCTTGAAGTGAGTACAGGTAATTAAATAATTGGTACAAAAATGTCATATTACTGATTTGTAACTATAGAGCAGCTCACTCTTCAATATTTTCATTGAGACTATCCATTTTGGATGAAGTGGGAGATAACCACAACAGATTACCTGGCAGAAGCTCGGTCACATTAGGTTGTTTCTATTATCTTGGTGGTTATGGTAAATAAACAGTGTCGCTAATTACAACTCACCGGCCTGGGCAAGGACAGATTTGCTCCATACCAATGGTAAAGTGCTCTCCAGACTGGTTCTGGTACCATTACGTAGTCTTTTCCTTCAATCAATTGTGGAGATCGCTTTAATCTTCCGCCCTCCATGGTTAACGATGCAGCCTTTAAACAAGAAGGGATTGTATCAAGTCGCAAGCGATAAAAACAGCATACAGCTCGAACCATTTCAGTTCATGAACACAGAACACATAGCTCATGAACATAGAAATATGGTATTTAAATGCAACAACAATCAACACTTGAGTTTCACTATTTGCCATTTCTCTAAAAGGCCATCCAGTATAAAATCTGTAACACGCTTCTCCCTCGCGGCACCTACTCCGACAGCTTTAGACATTGCATAAAGAAATCCAATCTACGTTCATCACTGATGGTGCTGGTCTGTGCTCTACATTTGGTGTACATGAATACTGGAAAAGCTGCCAGTTTTGTTTTACTACTTAGTCAACTATTTTCTGGTTTTATGCAACAGTAATAGACTCATATTTAGACTGAAAACACACAAGTGTTTAATAATTCAAATATTTTACATTTAATGCCAAAAGTTGTGTTTTCATAAATGCCTTTTTTCATTTGTAAGTTTTAAGAACATGGAGAACGTTTCTCATCTCACAAACCACTCGGTAGCAGCCTCAGGAGCAGAACACAATGTGTTCATTGTAAAATAAAGAGTAAGAAACTCTATTTTTGTTATATGACAAGGCAGTGTTAATTCAGAATTATGCCACTAACTGAAAAAAAACCCAACAATACATGAAAAGCTGTAGTAAAAGTGTACAAAAAGATACTCTTCCTATATTCACATGACTCAGATGCATTCACCTTCACCGGTTCCTGTGTTACGAGGGGTTGGTTATCAATCGCTCCTGGTTTCTGAGGATTCAGCTGTAGCAAAGTATTCCCATTGGTTCCAAGAAAACACTGGTTATTATTGTCCGAAGTATTATGCTGCCTGGCGAAACACACGTCAGTCCCTGGTGTGCCAGCATAAAGAGTATCTGTAACAGAAGGGAAAAAAAGGAACAAAAAAGACCCACCCAAACGCAACACAAAGACCTCTATTTCAGTTCACGGCTCCATAAATCATAAATGAACTACACTTTTGTATTCTTTTTTTGTTTTCAAAAAGGTCATTGAGGCAAGTTTGCTATCCTTCATACTTCAGGAAAATACACGACTCTTCCAAATTACAGAGTGACAAGTACACTACTACTCTCCAAAAAGGTAGAGTGGATATATGAGATCCAAATACCAAAGCAGGTACTTACACAAACACATGTTTGGAAACAGCCTAACTAGGTTTGCATGAGCAAACGTGTTTATCATTTGCTTGTTGACTGGATATTTGAGTATCAAACTCCTGAAAATCTTATATGCAAAAGTGAATATATAGGCAATGATGCCTTTCCCTCCAACTTTTTCTTTTATAGGACCTCCCTCCTTTGGTTACGCAGAACGGGTTAAAAAAAATAAAATTTAAAAAAAGAAAGAACCTTAAAGAACCTTGACATAAAACTTGTCTCCCTTCCTGCTCTTTCTCTCTTGCCCAACCCCTACCCCCAAAACCATCACAGTAATTTATCTACTTTCAATAGATGTTACAATACACATTTTAAAATACCAGCTGCAAGGTTCAGCTGTCTTAGAAGAAAAAAAAATCATCTCAAATTCTCACAAGAATAAAAATCATCACTAAAATATCTCCTTCTTTCAGAAAGTTGGCTCCGAGAATCTGCACAAATTCATTTAGATCACATGCCCTGTAAAACTGCAAGTTTGTTTTTCCTAATTTTTTTTCTGCTTCTTTCCTCTCTGTAGTATCTGAGGTCATCTCATGGCAAGGCAGGGCTCAACACCAACTAGGTATGAGCTAGAAACAACTCATTGTGAGGACGTAAGGGGGGGAAAAAAACCCCACTCAGTAAGTAAATGACAGGACAAAAACCATCCTGAAAACAATTTTGGAAACTAACCACAGCATAAAAGATGATCTGCTGTTTAAACAAGACCGTCTCTTGTTTATCTATCGCAAACTAAAAAATCCAAGCAATTTGCTGATGTCCACACGCAGGCCACCTCTGCAATCTAAACTGTTATCTGCCCGCCTGGAGGAATCCATGCAGTATGAAGTTTTCTCAAAACCTGCTCTACATTAAACCTCCAAGGAAATAAGATGTTATGCTTACTGCTGCTAGTAGTCTCTGAGGCTTCTGATGCAGTAGAAATATTATCTGAAAACTTTTCTTCTGTTGCACTGAAGTAATTAAGACCTCCCATTTTGTCTTCTCCCTGTTCTGAAGTATTGGCTGCGGCAGCTACGAGCGAATTCTTACCTCCACTCAAGACAGATGAAGGCTCTATCACAACAGGGTTTGCATCCTAAAATTGGCAGGGAAGTAGAAAAGTTAATTATACACCAATACCAAAGGCGTTTAGCATCAGCCAAACGGCCAAAATTGACAGCTACGTGATGACTTCTGCATATCACAACAAGTTTTATAGGAAAAAACCCAGCAAATAATTTCTACATCTACTGATGAAAAATGTGCAGCCAAAACCGTACAACCAATTGAATAAACTCTTCTGCACAACATAAAAATTGTGAAACACCAGAACTATTTTCTCTATCGAGATACATAATTTCAGCCAGCTATAATTACAGGCTATAAATATTTGAAGATTTGTCCTTGTTGAATTTCATATGGTTAAAAGAGAATAGCAACCGCAAGAATAAAAAAACCCACTCTTTCTTCAAACATGCAGCATTTTAGTCTTCCCTAACTTTGTTGTGAAACTAAGTTCCCTTGTTTCCTCTGGAGAAACAGCACTGCAAAGGCAATCTGGCTCACACATTGGCAAGACAAAGGTGAAAGAAGAAAATGTGAATTGCCCCAAAAGCATAACTTTCCTGCCCAGTACAGACGAGATTTGAGAAGAATACTATCCAATTTATAGCACCAGTCACAAAAAGCAACAGCAATAAATGAGAAAGCAGAAGAAAAATGGAATTAACTAAGCCTTAGAGACAGAAAAAAAAAAATCTACGCAATGAGCATCATCACTGTAATAACACTGGGAAAAAGGCTGTTTCCTGTTTTATGTCGTCCCTTATTTGTCACATCGCTAAATGCAGGATCTTCTCAAATAACAAAACTGTGCAGCAGAGCTAAAAGTATAAAAGTATGTTGGAATTGCAGGAATCATTTGTAGCGTTTCACTGAACTCTGAGTGTTCTCTCTGCTTGAGTGATGGACGGAGCGAGTAACACTTCTACACAAGGGATGAGGTAGGGAATTGTGCACCTGAGTACTTAAACTATGACAAGGACCAAATCACCCAGTATGTCAGGCACTTAAGCCATCATTTGTCCAATTTGCTGTGCACAAAGAAAAAATTACATAGTTAAGCATACACTGCAGTTTTCTGAATATTTTTATTTTTTGTAGTTATGAAGCAACTCGAATACTTATGTGACTATAAATCAAATTATACCAATTCCCTCCTTCCTTAACCCAGAAAACACACAGGGTGTATTTGTGGCCCAAGCGAAATCAAAACCAAAACAGGTAGTTTTATCACTGAACGGATTAAAAACCATAAAGAAAGTACCCTTGTGTTTTTATTTAAAAAAAAATACTGTGACATGCAAGAACAATGAAGTGAAGTACAGCAGTCAAGGACAGTGAGCGGCTCACCACGCGTCGATGATTCAGCAAAACAATTATTTTGCACTAAGAGGCAGGAGACGCTTAATTTCAAGCGCTATTGGTTAAGAAGTCGCATGTTCCACACTCATTTTTTCGTCAACACCTTCACGAATACAAAGAAATCCCTTATACAATGTACACTATTATCATACTTACGTATTTGACGTATTCCTTCCACTGGTGCCACCAGGGCATTGCAATAAGAAACCAGTTGTGCCCCGGCTGAAGGCCATACCTGCTTTCTCTTTCTAACCAGCCTCTGCAGAGAAAGAACAAGCAACACCAAGTTAATTGAAACAGGGCAATTACAGTCCTTCCTTTGAAAACACTAAAAGGCCATTCTGAAGCCCATTGAAGATTCTGAGCAAAACACACACCTAATAATCTGCCCTTCCTCTTCCGGCGTGGCAGGTCGTAGCCCCAGAACTATATGACACACCTGCAAAAAAAAAAGCAATTCTTGTTAAGAACTACAGAACTATGAAAGAAGCATTAGGTAAGTAAAAGGAAAGAACAACTCTAATATTCTTCAGATTCTTTTTAAAATTATATAGTAAGACTACCTGAAGTCAAACAAATCCCTAAAAAAGAATTATTTTGAGCCATGAGATTCACAACCATTCCCACTGTTAAGACAAAGATACCAAGAATGCCAAACGCCCCAAGACAAATTAGGGTGAAGAGCAAACGAATTTTCATTATTTTCAGGTCTGAAGCACATGCTATGAAAGATCTCAGTGAATGATATGAAACAGATACACAAAAATTTAAGCTACCTACACGTACTGGAGAGAGGGAATGAGGAATTGGGAGAATGCAAGCAGTTGAAAGAGGATCAACTAAAGGCGAAAAAATATGGAAAGGTGAAAAATGGGAAGAGAAGGTTATTATAAGGGACTGAAAGGAAAATAAGCACATGAAGAGACTGAGGGAGATGTTTAAAGCAGTCCAAGCACCCAGTAATCACTTAAAATGCTCTCAAAATTCTAGAACATTTTCTGAATGTCTGATGCTTTCTCTCTTTCTTTTTGAAACAAATGCAGAAGGAAAAGGCACCAGCTCCTGGACAGCTGCCCAACTGGAGTGGGGTTTTATTCTGAGTAGAAGACAGCAGTTCCTGATGGCTAACAGGTTACTCCTACGAGTAAAACCCCCTGCCTCGGCCGCAGGGGCTGGTTTCTCCCGCAGCTCCCAGGGCTGAACGGAGCCCGCAGCAGCTCTTGTTTCCCAGCGCTGGGAGGAGAGTCAGCTGTCTCCTCCCGAGACAGTTGCTACTCGTAAAATGATTTATATTCTTTTCCTTATGTCTCTTTTGAGGCCATCAATTTGCATCTCAGCTGGAGATTTGTAATGACTGGAGAGATATCTTATTTAGATTTATATTACAGCGTGAGAGACTATTTCACATCCTGAATAAAATAAAGGCCTTTAGCTGCTGCGGAGCAACAGATTTTCTGGCACACACGACACAGCTGGCTCTGACATTTCTTTTGAAACTCATCAGATTCTTCCTATAAATTAACCCCACTGCAAACAAGCCCATTTGTTGACGAGCTTTTCCAAGGTGCTCCACTCAGCCCGCTCGGCTTTGCTGTCTGCAGACGAGACACTCGAGCTCGTGGCAGTTCAAATAAACACCCAGACAAATCGATGGCAGGCTCTGCCCCACAACAGCCTGCAGCACCAGGAGAGGGTGCCTCGTGTGATAAAGTTATCAAAGGAAATAAAAAACCTAAATGAAACCATAGCAAGTCTCTTGGGAGAAGGATATTGTAAATGAGAACTCCAACAAGCTACATGTAACAACGGTGATGTGTCATCATCATTAAGACAAAATCTATTAAACGTTTATTCATTCCACCTTAGTACCACAGAGATATCTGTCAGTTCATCGATACCAAGTTATGACAGGGTATTTGATGCTAGACAGTCCAAAAATAAAGACAGCCCTTCCAGACGAGGCAACGTAAGCAAAACCTGATGCAATTAGAGATAAAACAAATACGCAGAACTTTCTGATTTTATTCTTTTCAGCTGTGGTGTAGCTGGTGGCCTCAGAATACTCAGTCACCCTGAAGCTCTTGGAAGAGCACAGTTCAAAACACAATTTAGAAAGTGGTCTGGGTTCACAAACAGAAGAATCAGTCCTATGCTATTCAGGTAGCCTCTTGCAACAATTTTTTCTTAAAAAAAACCAACAACCCACACAGCTTCTCTCTAACGAAATATTTTTCTGCTGCAATCTGACCTTGTAACAGATTAAGCTTCACTGGTAAGATAAGAAGGGAGCCCACTGGGTCAGAAGAACTGAGACTGTCACACAGAGCTGGAGGTGAATACTAAGTTTAGGCAAATTATCAAGGCTCCATTAGGAATATTATTATTAAAGTGTCAACCTCTGTGGAAGACAGGTAAGGAACAAACTGCAGTGAATGAAAATAATCTTAGGGGGTTATTTTCTGCACAAAGCCAGCCAGCGCTAAAATATGACTGTTTTAAGGGTTTATAAAAATCCAGTTCATGCTCAATTAAGAACAAATTCAGTACACACTTAATCCTCAGCTTCTGCAACACAATAGCAATATGATATCACAGCTTTCAAGGACTGCTTCATTACAAAAGCAATGAACGGTTCCTTTGATGGCCTTACCAAAATGTAAAGGGAAAGTGGTTGTAAGGAGTTAGCGATACCTTTTCTCATTTTCTGTGTCACTTCTTCAGCAAAGATTTGCAAGAACAATTGTTTAAGAACATGGCCTTTTTCTAACAGAAAACGTAACTGCTGATACACTTGAAATTTCATTTTACAAACAGCACGCTACGTTCACTTTAACTCATTATGCTTTAGGCACCTCCAGACATTGAAAAGAATAATAACCAGATGGAGAATCATTCCATCAAGGTAGTGCACAACTGCAAAACCACGTAACTTACCGCAACAGACAAAATCGTAAGCGTGTCAACGCAAATGCTGATGTGGCACTTCACAGCCATGCAAAAAGCTCATGAATTAATACCGTAACTTTAGAGTTTAGATTTCCTCTAAACATACCTGAAACAGTAGATTTAAAAATTCATTGGCAAGTGCACTCTTCACACTCCATATCTGGTAGTCCTCCAGAGTCAGGTGTCCAAGCTTAAAGGGGGAGAAGGAAAGGGGAAGGAAAAGCCGTCAAACCATTGACCTGTTTCTGTTAAACTGCTCATTAAATGCATCATACGAGGCACGACAAAGCCAAGTTTGATCAAAACTAGCACCTACCGCTCAGATAATAAAATCTGATCCAACAGAAGAAGAAAAATCCAGTTTTAGAGTAACACAGAGAACGAAAAAGCTTTGAGAGTATAAAGGAAAAACCATGCACGGCGTTTTAACTCCTGCTCCCCACCAGCCTGGTTCAGGGCGCGCACCCCCCGGCAGCAACCCTGCCTTCTCAAACCGCAGAGCCAGCAGAAGTGGTGTGGGACTGGTCAGGACAACCGCTTCGTTGGAAACAAAATGAGACTAAGACTTTGACCATCCAAATAAGCTCTGTACACGTAGGTACTTGCATCTGTTCAGAAACCCACCCTCTTTCTCCGGGGGTTGGAAAAAACTGGTTTGATTCATCCTGTCCTTACAATCTTACCTTGCAAGTCCTACTAAATCTTAATCACTTGCAGAGTTACTGTAGCAGAACACGGACCAATGTCAGTGATTCAGTGATAAGACCAATCTGAATTTTTTTATATTGTGATATAATTCACAGCCATTTCTACAGCAGCAGCAGTTACTCCTCCTCTTTTTACAGACCATTTTCTCCGGGGTTCACAAAGGTCAAAGTGAACATATGAAAAGAGGTTAAGTAATTTATGTAATTACCGCACTC